>NC_091292.1:29437648-29507648 GCF_038502225.1 Cherax quadricarinatus | reverse complement strand
TAATGATTTTGATATCCAGAGTTAAAGATTTTTTTTTATTTCCAGAGTTATATTATTTTTTTTAATCTTCAGAGTTACAACGATTTTTTTTTATTTCCAGCGTTATCATGATGTTTTATTTCCATCGTTATCATGATTTTTTTTTATTTCCAGCGTTATCATGATTTTTTATTTCAAACATTATCATGATTTTTATTATTTCCAGAATTCTGACAATTTTTATTTCCGCTGATATCTAATATTTAGTTTCGAAAAAGAAAATACAATTGTTGCAATATTGATTTAAGTTGCAGTTTAGCAATCAAATTTATTTCAAGGAGTAAAATAGAGTTTAATGGTGAATACTACATCATCCCTCTATGATGTAGATCCTCTATAACTCATGTGTCAGTAGTTCCTCTATAACTTTTGTGTCGGTAGTTCCTCTATAACTCATTTGTCAGTAGTTCCTCTATAACTCATGTGTCAGTAGTTCCTCTATAACTCATGTGTCAGTAGTTCCTCTATAACTCATGTGTCAGTAGTTCCTCTATAACCTATGTGTCAGTAGTTCCTCTATAACTCATGTGTCAGTAGTTCCTCTATAACCTATGTGTCAGTAGTTCCTCTATAACTCATGTGTCAGTAGTTCCTCTATAACCTATGTGTCAGTAGTTCCTCTATGACTCATGTGTCAGTAGTTCCTTTATAACTCGTGTCAGTAGTTCCTCTATAACCCATGTGTCAGTTTCTCTATAGCCAATGTGTCAGTCGTTCCTCTATAACCCATGTGTCAGTAGTTCCTCTATAACTCATGTGTCAGTAGTTCCTCTATAACTCATGTGTCAGTATTTCCTCTGTAACTTTTGTGTCGGTAGTTCCTCTATAACTCATTTGTCAGTAGTTCCTCTATAACTCATGTGTCAGTAGTTCCTCTATAACTTATGTGTCGGTAGTTCCTCTATAACTCATGTGTCAGTAGTTCCTCTAACTTATGTGTCAGTAGTTCCTCTATAACATATGTGTCAGTAGTTCCTCTATAACTCATGTGTCAGTGTTCCTCTATAACCCATGTGTCAGTAGTTCCTCTATAACTTATGTGTCAGTAGTTCCTCTATAACTCATGTGTCAGTAGTTCCTCTATAACCTATGTGTCAGTAGTTCCTCTATAACTCATGTGTCAGTAGTTCCTCTATAACCTATGTGTCAGTAGTTCCTCTATGACTCATGTGTCAGTAGTTCCTTTATAACTCGTGTCAGTAGTTCCTCTATAACCCATGTGTCAGTTTCTTTATAGCCAATGTGTCAGTCGTTCCTCTATAACCCATGTGTCAGTAGTTCCTCTGTAACTCATGTGTCAGTAGTTTCTCTGTAACCTATGTGTCAGTAGTTCCTCTATAACCTATGTGTCAGTATATCCTCTGTAACCCATGTGTCAGTAGTTCCTCTATAACCTATGTGTCAGTAGTTCCTCTATAACCTATGTGTCAGTAGTTCCTCTATAACCTATGTGTCAGTATATCCTCTGTAACCCATGTGTCAGTAGTTCCTCTATAACCTATGTGTCAGTAGTTCCTCTATAACCTATGTGTCAGTATATCCTCTATAACCCATGTGTCAGTTCCTCTATAACCTATGTGTCAGTAGTTCCTCTATAACCCATGTGTCAGTAGTTCTTCTATAACCTATGTCAGTTCCTCTATAATCCATGTGTCAGTAGTTCTCTATAACCCCCTCTCAAGGGAGGTCCCTTGACGCTGGTGAGGGGCTCTTGATCTAGGAAATTGGATCTGTGCTCCAGTTCCTGAATTAAGCCTGAATACCTTCCTTCTCCCCCCATAGGCGCTGTATAATCCTACGGGTTTAGCGCTTCCCCATGATAATAATAATCCTCTATAACCTGTGTCAGTAGTTCCTCTATAACCTATGTGTCAGTAGTTCCTCTATAACTCATGTGTCAGTAGTTTCTCTGTAACCTATGTGTCAGTAGTTCCTCTATAACCTATGTGTCAGTAGTTCCTCTATAACTCATGTGTCAGTAGTTCCTCTGTAACCTATGTGTCAGTAGTTCCTCTATAACCTATGTGTCAGTCGTTCCTCTATAACTTTGCATCAGTAGTTCCTCTATAACTCATGTGTCAGTAGTTCCTCTATAACTTATGTGTCATGTCCTCTATAGCAAATGTGTCAGTCGTTCCTCTGTAACCTATGTGTCAGTAGTTCCTCTATAACCTATGTGTCAGTAGTTCCTCTATAACCTATGTGTCAGTATATACTCTATAACCCATGTGTCAGTAGTTCCTCTATAACCTATGTGTCAGTAGTTCCTCTATAATCCATGTGTCAGCAGTTCTCTATAACCCCCTCTGAAGGGAGGTCCCTTGACGCTGGTGAGGGGCTCTTGATCCTGGAAATTGGATCTGTGCTCCAGTTCCCTGAATTAAGCCTGAATATCTTCCTTCTCCCCATAGGCGCTGTATAATCCTACGGGTTTAGCGCTTCCCCATGATAATAACAATAATAATCCTTTATAGTCCATGTGTCAGTAGTTCCTCTATAACCCATGTATCATGAGTTCTTCTGTAACTCGTGTGTCAGTATATTCTCAATAGCCCATGTGTCAGTATATCCTCTATAACCCATGTGTCAGTAGATCCTCTATAACCTATGTGTCAGTCGTTTCTCTATAACCAATCTTTCTGTAGTTCCTCTATAACCCATGTATCAATAGGTCCTCTATACTCCATGTGTCAGTAGTTCCTCTATAATCTATGTTTCAGTAGTTCCTCTTCAACCCATGTGTCAGTAGTTCCTTAATAGACACATGTGCAACTCCTAGGTATCATCACTGCTGAAACGCTTCGCTGCTCAGCAGGCTTTATCAGCCGATTATTGAGGTTTAACACCACTGGAGACGGTCGAAGAAGTGGCAGAAACAATTTTGAGATGATCAGCCTCACAGCCTTGGTACAAAGTGGTCAGTCTCTTAGCCTAAAGTGGAAGTGAGGTGCAGCTGGAGATGACGACACAGGTGAGTGGGGCCCACTAGTAGAAGCAGGTGACACTAAACAGCTATCTGTAATAAAGTTGTAGAAATCTGGCCTTATGCCTCTGGTTTAGGCTAAGTAACTGACCATCTTCTACTAAGGCTGACAGACTGATATTCTCAAAATTTCCTCTCCACTTCCTCGACTGTCATTTAATTGTCATTTAATTGAGGCATCGTCAAGCCGGCTTGACAAAGCCGGCTTGACGTTGCCACAATTAAATGTCACATTAGTTGCACTTGTGATTTTTTACCTAACATAATTTTTGGTAATTCTACCAACATTAATACAAGAGACACTTGTCTCCTAACGAATATTATTATAATAACTCTGACATGACAGAAAGGCATTGATGGTGTCACTAAGACGAATACATCATTTTTCCTCCTTAAGTCTGTCAGAGAGCAGACAGTCTCACCAAGTATTAAGGAGAACAGGATGAACAGGAAATGGAGTAGACACCGGAAGCATCTGGGACAGGAGGAGAAGTATGAATGAGATTGTTGCAAAAGAAACATGTGCAAAAAGCATGTGCGCTGTCTAGAGGACCGAAAGTGTTGCTATGATTCTGAAGACTGGAAAAACAGGGAAGGCAAAGAACAGTAGATTTTATGGAAATGTATAAGAGGCCATGCTTGCATATTTCAAATCCTACCTTTCTAATAGGTATCAGTATGTCACCATTAAAGACACAGCCTCATCAATACGGCCACTTGATACTGGAGTTCCGCAGGGAAGTGTCCTTGGACCCCTGCTCTTCCTCATTTACATTAATGATCTTCCAAACATATCCCAACACCTGAAACCCATTCTCTTTGCTGACGACACGACTTATGTCATCTCCCACCCTAATCTTGCCACCCTCAACACCTTTGTTAACGAGGGGCTGCTCAAAATATCGACTTGGATGACAGCCAATAAACTTACACTTAACACTGACAAAACCTACTATATTATGTTTGGTACCAGAGCAGGTGTTGCGCAACTTAACATCAAGATCGACAACACTCTAATTGCCAGACATAATGAGGGCAAATTCCTTGGCCTGTACCTCGACAACAACCTAAATTTCAGCACCCATATCCAACACATAACAAAAAAAGTATCCAAAACGGTGGGGATCCTCTCCAAGATACGATACGATACTACGTGCCACAAACTGCCCTTCTCACACTATACCATTCACTTATATATCCATACCTCACCTATGCTATCTGTGCTTGGGATTCAACTGCAGCAACACACCTAAAGCCAATAATAACCCAACAAAAAGCTGCAGTAAGAATAATTACTAAATCCCATCCCTGGCAACACCCCCCCCCACTCTTCATAGATCTAAACTTACTCCCTGTTCAGAACATCCACACTTACTACTGTGCAATCTATATCTACAGGACCTTAAATTCCAATATTAACCTTGACCTAAAACGCTTTCTTGATAGTTGTGACAGGATCCACAGGCATAACACCAGACACAAACATCTCTATGACATTCCCCGTGTTCGACTAAACCTTTACAAAAATTCAATGTATTTCAAAGGACCTAAAATCTGGAACACCCTACCTGAAAACTCTAGAACGGCAGACACATTCATCACTTTCAAAACTACAGTTAGAAAACATCTTATCTCCCTGATACACCCCGACAACTAACTACATGATAACCACCTGGTGGTTCACACTTACACTCACTCACCCACTGACTATAAACACAGAAATACTAATCTTAATCTTAAAATAATGAATCCTAACTAGTTATAAGTTTGCCTATGATACTCCAATATAGATACTTTGTATTGTGCTAAAACAAAAGCATTCACATTGCTAAACTCACAAATTATAATGTAGTCACTTAGCCTTAATACCATAATCTGTAAGGATTTAATGTTAAGAATTAATCTAAGTCTGCCCGAAATGCCTAGCCATGCTAGGAGTCCTAGTGGCCCCCTTTGTAATTAGTATTTTATAACATGTAAACCACACAATATCCAAATCCTGTAAACCCCACATTGTAACCCTTATAGAGAATAAACTTGATTTGATTTGATTTGACATAAAGGTTAGCAAGAATAAGGGATAGATGAGAGTCCACAGCAAGACCAAAAGTTAGAGAAAACAAATTACTTTGAATGGAAAAAAGTAGTCTACACAAAGGCGAATATGATGAAGACATCAGTGGACATAGGGAGATGAAGTAGCCCTTCATTGGCCTTCATTCTGGGAAAGTTGAGAGCATTGTCTAGAGAAACATTAGAGAAGAGAGACTCAGTGTCATAAGTTAGCATCTTCCAGAACAGATGTGGCCGAACCCGTTCGATGAAGTCTAGAGAGTGACGGAGGTGAGGAGGTGGGGGGAGGGGGTGAAAGAGCCAAGAAAAAGAGTCAGAGTTTTAACCAGCCAGGAGGCAAGAGGATAAGAGACAGATCTTCTAGAGGAAATAAAGAGACGGTGAGGAATACCAGCTTCGTGGGTGTTAAGAAGAATATAGAAATAAGATAGAGAGGGACAAATAACACGGAAACTTTGAGCTCGGTGAAAGTCAGGAGAGATATTAGAGAAAGCACGAACTTTCTGGTTAAAAGTTCCCTTGATGCGATCAAGTGGGTTGGAAGCGAGAGGAGTGTAGGTGAGTCAGAGAACAACGATTCAACTTTTTTTTTTTAAGGTAATCATGACGATTAAGGATAAACACCGAACTACCTTTGTCAATGTGAAGGATAACGTCATCAGTAGTCAGTCTAAGAGAGGTAAGGGCAAGTTGCTAGCGAAGGGAAGGTGGTGATTCTTAGGGAGACTAGCAAGGGCAGGAAAGAGTTCACCTTGAATAGTAGACATGTCAGGAATAATCTCAGAGTTAGACTGGCAAAAGGAATCAAAGGAGTTAATTAGACCAATGTGCTAGCACCACCACCACGACCACGACCACCACTACTACTACTACTACTACTACTACTACTACTACTACTACTGCTGCTGCTGCTGCTGCTGCTGCTGCTGCTGCTGCTGCTGCTACTGTTACTGCTGCTACTACTGTTGCTGCTACTGATACTACTCTTGCTCCTCCTACTCCACCCTTTCTATCTTCTGGTCTTCTCTGCCATTTTCTCTTTCATTTGTAATTTAACAATGGTCCAGGATGGACCAAATCGTCACCCTGAGGTTCCTCGGTTTCTTGATGAATTGTTCTAGTCACGCTAGTGAGAATTTTTATTCCTTAACAGTTCCTTCATTACCCACGTGACAGCAATTACTCTATTACTCATGTTTCAGGGGTTCTTCTATAACTCATGTGTCAGTAGCACTCTTATAACACTGACCTAGTACGCTGTGGTCGGTGGTCACGTCAGTACGCTGTGGTCAGTGGTCACGTCAGTATGCTGTGGTCAGTGGTCACGTCAGTATGCTTTGGTCAGTGGTCACGTCAGTATGCTGTGGTCAGTGGTCACGTCAGTACGCTGTGGTCGGTGGTCACGTCAGTACGCTGTGGTCAGTGGTCACGTCAGTATGCTGTGGTCGGTGGTCAGGTCAGTACGCTGTGGTCAGTGGTCACGTCAGTATGCTGTGGTCAGTGGTCACGTCAGTACGCTGTGTTCGGTGGTCACGTCAGTACGCTGTTGTCGGTGGTCACGTCAGTATGCTGTGGTCGGTGGTCACGTCAGTACGCTGTGGTCAGTGGTCACGTCAGTACGCTGTGGTCAGTGGTCACGTCAGTATGCTTTGGTCAGTGGTCACGTCAGTATGCTGTGGTCAGTGGTCACGTCAGTACGCTGTGGTCGGTGGTCACGTCAGTCCGATGTGGTCGGTGGTCACGTCAGTACGATGTGGTCAGTGGTCACGTCAGTATGCTGTGGTCGGTGGTCACGTCAGTACGCTGTGGACAGTGGTCACGTCAGTACGCTGTGGTCAGTGGTCATGTCAGTATGCTGTGGTCGGTGGTCACGTCAGTATGCTGTGGTCGGTGGTCACGTCAGTACGCTGTGGTCGGTGGTCACGTCAGTACGCTGTGGTCGGTGGTCACGTCAGTACGCTGTGGTCGGTGGTCACGTCAGTACGCTGTGGTCGGTGGTCACGTCAGTATGCTGTGGTCGGTGGTCACGTCAGTACGCTGTGGTCGGAGGTCACGCAAGTACGCTGTGGTCAGTGGTCACGTCAGTACACTGTGGTCAGTGGTCACGTCAGTATGCTTTGGTCAGTGGTCACGTCAGTACGCTGTGGTCGGTGGTCCCGTCAGTACGCTGTGGTCAGTGGTCACGTCAGTATGCTTTGGTCGGTGGTCACGTCAGTACGCTGTGGTCAGTCTTCACGTCAGTATGCTTTGGTCGGTGGTCACGTCAGTATGCTGTGGTCAGTGGTCACGTCAGTATGCTGTGGTCAGTGGTCACGTCAGTATGCTTTGGTCAGTGGTCACGTCAGTATGCTGTGGTCAGTGGTCACGTCAGTATGCTGTGGTCGGTGGTCACGTCAGTACGCTGTGGTCAGTGGTCACGTCAGTATGCTGTGGTCGGTGGTCACGTCAGTACGCTGTGGTCAGTGGTCACGTCAGTATGCTGTGGTCAGTCGTCACGTCAGTACGCTGTGGTCGGTGGTCACGTCAGTACGCTGTGGTCGGTGGTCACGTCAGTACGCTGTGGTCAGCGGTCACGTCAGTACGCTGTGGTCAGCGGTCACGTCAGTACGCTGTGGTCAGTGGTCACGTCAGTACGCTGTGGTCAGTGGTCACGTCAGTATGCTTTGGTCAGTGGTCACGTCAGTATGCTGTGGTCAGTGGTCACGTCAGTACGATGTGGTCGGTGGTCACGTCAGTACGCTGTGGTCAGTGGTCACGTCAGTACGCTTTGGTCAGTGGTCACGTCAGTATGCTGTGGTCAGTGGTCACGTCAGTACGATGTGGTCGGTGGTCACGTCAGTACGCTGTGGTCAGTGGTCACGTCATTACGCTGTGGTCAGTGGTCACGTCAGCACGCTGTGGTCAGTGGTCACGTCAGCACGCTGTGGTCAGTGGTCACGTTGTCATGTAGGGGGGTATCGGAATGAATAGGATATAAGTGGGGAATATGGGAGTAGGGGGTATCGGAATGAATAGGATATAAGTGGGGAATATGGGAGTAGGGGGTATCGTAGGCAAGGGGGGAGGCAGGCGAGGTGGTAGGAGTGAGATGATTAGCGGAGGTAGGTAGGTAATGACAGGTCAGTGGTGACCACCACGACACTCTCATTAACTCTACACTACTCACTAACATATGCCTCGCCCACTCTTCACTCATATATAAACATAATAAAATATAAGAAAAAAGAATAAATGACGGGGACAGTGAATATTACTATTCTACTCAAACACAGTTTATTATTAAGTCCTTGTACAATAATATATTGGGAACAGGAGTATATCATTGGGTTTAGATAAATGGGGTGGTACACATAGGCAGTGAGACAAGGAACACAATCAACTTGACGAAAATGAATATAACTTACAATATAGCACAGAGGACAGTTCACTACAGGAACTAAGCCACAGGTCCCAAGACCTACACAGCACGAGTACGACGCCAAGCCAGTACTCTGCCCAGTGCCTCCAACAGTCTCCTCCAGAGACTTCAGCAGCCTTCTCCTGAGCCCTGCACCCCAGCAGCAGCTCCGCTCGAAGTCTCTGCTCAGGAGCTCTGCACCCCAGCAGCAGCTCCGCTCGAATCTCCTGATCATGCTCTTCCTTGGGCTTTTATGGTGGTCCAAGCACCCTCCACAACCACGTGTACGACCTGACGCCTATTTCTGAAGCCGTCAAGAACAAAAGACCTCAGACGTGGGCGTGGCTACAGACGTTTGCCAAGGCAAGGTGTGACCATATAATTGGTTAAATTAGGTCTCCCCAGAGACCTCACAAGCCCAGCTGAACTACATCACATCCCCCTTTCTCCCCCAATTTAAAATATCTGAGAACTAGGACAATTTGTCCTAGTTATTAGACTATTTTAATCCTAATCCCTTAAATCTTTTACAATACAAAGACAAAATTATACATAATACAAAATTATTCAACTACATATATTTCCCTCAACCTCCTCAACTACCACAAGGCAGCATAATCAGTACACCTGGCAGTTGGCCAGCATAATAGTCGCTCTCTGGTGCAAAGCCTCCTTACCCATCATTTCTCCTTAAAACTAAATATCGGGCTCCAGTGCCTTCCCTACTTCTACTAGAAATGCATTAGCCAATGCTCGTCACCCTCGCACGTTATCCATTGGGCCAAACCTCTCTAGGCTTTTTTGGCGTGGAAAACTGCTCCAACGGGTTGCATTCTTTCAAGTAACTGCAACTGGACCACTTCACGACCACCAAGGTCGCATTTTCGGCACACTTCACATGCACACTACAACATCTGAAAATCGAGACAGGGCAGGCATCGCAGCTAAGACCCTCCATTATCCTATGCCACTACTAGGATTCACTGGCCTCATAAAACAAGGCGGCCATAATCACTGGACCGTTTTCAAGGTCACCTTATTTCACACAGGTAACACTAACACTTCTGGCAAGTCAAAGTAGGCTGGGGACATCTCACACTCTTAATTGTCTCTCATGGCTGGCAGGGCATCCCTGCATACCTGTCGCACAGGTCGACCAGCAAGGCAGGACACACCTCCATGCCGCCCTTGAAAGCAGGCTGGTCCCAGCAGCTGGAGTCCATCTCCGCGGCTCACGTCCTTCCACATCTCCGAGGATGGCAACTCCTTCATAGTAGATTCTCCTGTCCTGGCACACCAGCCAGAATCCCTCACACACCACTGCAGCATCACCGCCATCTCCTCTTGAGCTAGGCAGCATCGCAGCATCACAGCACGGCCACAGCATATCCATCATCACAGCACGGCCGTATCACAGCAGCACATAGCACGGCCGTATCACAGCAGCACACAGCACGGCCACAGCATCGCAGCACGGCTACAGCATCGCAGCACGGTCCCAGCATCACAGCACGGCCGCAGCGTCTCAACATCACAGCCGCAGCGTCTCAACATCACAGCACGGCCGCAGCATCTCAACATCACAGCAGCACACAGCACGGCCACAGCATTGCAGCACGGCTACAGCATCTCAGCACGGCCACAGCATAGCAGCACGGCTACAGCATCTCAGCAGCATCACAGCAGCCAACATCAGCAGTAGCAGGCTATGGTCAGTTGCTCGAGGTGAGGTGAGGTCACTTCAGGTCATCAACAGCAGGTGCGGTCACCCATCCCTGGCAACTGCGGGTAACTGGCGGTCCGTGGGTGATGGTCACAGAGGCTGGGTGACGCAGACAGACACCCACTACACTGGATGACAGACCAGGGCAGCAATACATCTACTGGGGCACATCAGCTGGGTGACTGGGCATATCAGCTGGGTGACTGGGCACATCAGGTGGACAGCAATCATAGGCAACTCTTCAATGGGTGACAGTTGTGGGTAAGTCTTCCAAGGCGGGCTGGGTGACTTCTCATTCCTCTGTAAATATTCAATTTCGGCCAGTAATTGCTTCCCCCAAAAGTCTCACCCAAATACTGATATTCTCCACCATTTATCTCAAACCAACAACCAACTCCACCAAATACAATATTACACCGAAACAATTATTCAGACCCACCGTCTAAAAAAAAGGTCAGTTAAGGTAACTAGGATTATAATATCATTATAATAACACACAAAATCAAATGGTAGCATAAGTATAACCGAGCAGTCAAAAATAAGGCACATGGGACTGGTTCCTACTATAAAAATAATAAGAACCACCACCGCTTAGACACCATGTCATGTAGGGGGGTATCGGAATGAATAGGATATAAGTGGGGAATATGGGAGTAGGGGGTATCGTAGGCAAGGGGGGAGGCAGGCGAGGTGGTAGGAGTGAGATGATTAGCGGAGGTAGGTAGGTAATGACAGGTCAGTGGTGACCACCACGACACTCTCATTAACTCTACACTACTCACTAACATATGCCTCGCCCACTCTTCACTCATATATAAACATAATAAAATATAAGAAAAAAGAATAAATAACGGGGACAGTGAATATTACTATTCTACTCAAACACAGTTTATTATTAAGTCCTTGTACAATAATATATTGGGAACAGGAGTATATCATTGGGTTTAGATTAATGGGGTGGTACACATAGGCAGTGAGACAAGGAACACAATCAACTTGACGAAAATGAATATAACTTACAATATAGCACAGAGGACAGTTCACTACAGGAACTAAGCCACAGGTCCCAAGACCTACACAGCACGAGTACGACACCAAGCCAGTACTCTGCCCAGTGCCTCCAACAGTCTCCTCCAGAGACTTCAGCAGCCTTCTCCTGAGCCCTGCACCCCAGCAGCAGCTCCGCTCGAAGTCTCTGCTCAGGAGCTCTGCACCCCAGCAGCAGCTCCGCTCGAATCTCCTGATCATGCTCTTCCTTGGGCTTTTATGGTGGTCCAAGCACCCTCCACAACCACGTGTACGACCTGACGCCTAGGTCTGAAGCCGTCAAGAACAAAAGACCTCAGACGTGGGCGTGGCTACAGACGTTTGCCAAGGCAAGGTGTGACCATATAATTGGTAAAATTAGGTCTCCCCAGAGACCTCACAAGCCCAGCTGAACTACATCATAACGTCAGTATGCTGTGGTCAGTGGTCACGTCAGTATGCTGTGGCCAGTGGTCACGTCAGTACGCTGTGGTCAGTGGTCACGTCAGTACGCTGTGGTCAGTGGTCACGTCAGTACGCTGTTGTCAGTGGTCACGTCATTACGCTGTGGTCAGTGGTCACGTCAGTACGCTGTGGTCGGTGGTCACGTCAGTATGCTGTGGTCAGTTGTCACGTCAGTACGCTGTGGCCAGTGGTCACGTCAGTATGCTGTGGTCAGTGGTCACGTCAGTACGCTGTGGTCAGTGGTCACGTCAGTACGCTGTGGTCAGTGGTCATGTCAGTACGCTGTGGTCAGTGGCCACGTCAGTACGCTGTGGTCGGTGGTCACGTCAGTATGCTGTGGTCAGTGGTCACGTCAGTACGCGGTTCAGTGGTCACGTCAGTACGCTGTGGTCAGTGGTCACGTCAGTACGCTGTGGTCAGTGGTCACGTCAGTATGCTGTGGTCTGTGGTCACGTCAGTACGCTGTGGTCAGTGGTCACGACAGTATACTGTGGTCAGTGGTCACGTCAGTACGCTGTGGTCGGTGGTCACGTCAGTACGCTGTGGTCGGTGGTCACGTCAGTACGCTGTGATAGGTGGTCACGTTAGTACGCTGTGGTCAGTGGTCACGTCAGTATGCTGTGGTCTGTGGTCACGTCAGTGCGCTGTTTTCAGTGGTCATGTCAGTACGCTGTGGTCAGTGGTCACGTCAGTATGCTGTGGTCAGTGGTCACGACAGTATGTTGTGGTCAGTGGTCACGTCAGTACGCTGTGGTCGGTGGTCACGTCAGCACGCTGTGGTCAGTGGTCACGTCAGTACGCTGTGGTCGGTGGTCACGTCAGTGCGTTGTGGTCAGTGGTCATGTCAGTACGCTGTGGTCAGTGGTCATGTCATTACGCGGTGGTCAGTGGTCACGACAGTATGCTGTGGTCAGTGGTCACGTCAGTACGCTGTGGTCGGTGGTCACGTCAGTACGCTGTGGTCGGTGGTCACGTCAGTACGCTGTGGTCAGTGGTCACGTCAGTGCACTGTGGTCAGTGGTCATGTCAGTACGCTGTGGTCAGTGGTCACGTCAGTACGCTGTGGTCAGTGGTCACGACAGTATGCTGTGGTCAGTGGTCACGTCAGTATGCTGTGGTCGGTGGTCACGTCAGTACGCTGTGGTCGGTGGTCACGTCAGTATGCTGTGGTCGGTGGTCACGTCAGTACACTGTGGTCAGTGGTCACGTCAGTGCGCTGTGGTCAGTGGTCATGTCAGTACGCTGTGGTCAGTGGTCATGTCATTACACTGTGGTCAGTGGTCTCGTCAGTACGCTGTGGTCGGTGGTCACGTCATTACGCTGTGGTCCGTGGTCACGTCAGTACGCTGTGGTCAGTGGTCACGTAAGTACGCTGTGGTCAGTGGTCACGTCAGTACGCTGTGGTCAGTGGTCACGTCAGTGCGCTGTGGTCGGTGGTCACGTCAGTATGCTGTGGTCGATGGTCACGTCAGTACGCTGTGGTCAGTGGTCACGTCAGTGCGCTGTGGTCGGTGGTCACGTCAGTACGCTGTGGTCAGTGGTCACGTCAGTATGCTGTGGTCAGTGGTCACGTCAGTATGCTGTGATCGGTGGTCACGTCAGTACGCTGTGGTCAGTGGTCACGTCAGTATTCTGTGGTCAGTGGTCACGTCAGTATGCTGTGGTCAGTGGTCATGTCAGTGGGCTGTGGTCGGTGGTCACGTCAGTACGCTGTGGTCAGTGGTCACGTCAGTATGCTGTGGTCAGTGGTCACATCAGTATGCTGTGGTCAGTGGTCACGTCAGTGCGCTGTGGTCGGTGGTCACGTCAGTACGCTGTGGTCAGTGGTCACGTCAGTATGCTGTGGTCATTGGTCACGTCAGTATGCTGTGATCGGTCGTCACGTCAGTACGCTGTGGTCAGTGGTCACGTCAGTATGCTGTGGTCAGTGGTCATGTCAGTATGCTGTGGTCGGTGGTCAGGTCAGTATGCTGTGGTCAGTGGTCACGTCAGTACGCTGTGGTCAGTGGTCACGTCAGTATGCTGTGTTCGGTGGTCACGTCAGTACGCTGTGTTCGGTGGTCACGTCAGTACGCTGTGGTCAGTGGTCACGTCAGTATGCTGTGGCCAGTGGTCACGTCAGTACGCTGTGGTCAGTGGTCACGTCAGTACGCTGTGGTCAGTGGTAACGTCAGTATGCTGTGGCCAGTGGTCACGTCAGTACGCTGTGGTCAGTGGTAACGTCAGTATGCTGTGGCCAGTGGTCACGTCAGTACGCTGTGGCCAGTGGTCACGTCAGTACGCTGTGGTCAGTGGTAACGTCAGTACGCTGTGGTCAGTGGTCACGTCAGTACGCTGTGGTCAGTGGTCACGTCAGTACGCTGTGGTCAGTGGTCACGTCAGTACGCTGTGGTCAGTGGTCACGTGAGATCATCTTGTCCTAAGCTGTCTGGGAATTAGCATGGGGTGTTACCGAGCACCATGGCTTGCTGTAGTGCCTTAGAATCTCAGTGTTGAAGAGGAGGTTCTACTTCTTCAGGAGGAAAATAGGAGGCTAGAGCTTCGCCTAGATGGGTCTGGGCGTGAGTGTGAGATGGTTGGAGCTGGTATGCAAGAAAAGGTTACCAGCAGTGAGTTGAAGAGTAGCAGCCGCGTTAAGTGGCAAGTGGTTCACAATTCAGGAAGAAGGAAGATAAGGAAGGTTAATAGAGAAGATGTGAAGGTATTAAATCGATTCTCTGTTCTCCAGGATGAGCGTACTTCAGTGGTTAGTGAGGTTAAAGGAGCCAATGACTCCCCTGCTAATCAAGGTAAGAATATTCTGATTATAGGAGTTTCGCAGGTTAGATTTATGGACCGTGCCTTTTGTAACAGAGACAGGAAGGTCAGAGTTTGTGCCTCTCAGGAGCTGGTGTTGGTGTCATAGTCAGCAGGTTGGATAATATGTCAGGTAATGGGAGCAAGCCCATTATCTGTCTTAGTGCTGGTGGAAATGACATTGGAAAGGGCAGGAGACAGGAGCTGCTGGTTAAGTACAGGTCAACCACCACAGATGTAGTCATGTCCAAGGGCCCTCCCTTAGACATGACTACATCTGTAGTATCTTGCCTAGAAGGAGAGTGGGCAATGAATGGATGTCTAGGGTAATTGGTATAAATTGTTGACTAGACAGGTACTGCAAGGAACTTGTAATTCCATTCATTGATGACTGGGACAAATTCTTTGGTAAACGTGATATGTATGCAAGGGATGGGGTTCATCTCTCTGAGGCTCGAGTGATTGTATTAACCAATTCGATTGAGGGGGTCTTTAAACCGATAAATTATAGAGGTATGGGTGTTTGTGGGAAACAATCAGGCTGTGGTACTAGGGTTGAAAACAACATATATTACCAGGATACCCCAGGGATACAGGGATACGTTTAAACCCTGCATAACAAAAACAGCATTCAAAATAAAGTTGCACGAACTTTAAATTCAAAATGTACATAATCACACACACACACACACACACACACACACACACACACACACACACACACACACACACACACACACACAAAATAGTTAAGACTGAAGTTCCATCCCATGGGTTGCCATAGAGACACTAACTCTGATCGAGGAAATATATTTTTCACCTTCTCTACCATCGCCCTTCGGCGTTATCTTCCGGTATTTTGTTTTAACAGGGGAAATATCGATGCTGAAAAGAAGTGTTTTTTAGCAGTTCAGTATTCAAATTAAGTTTTCCAATCTAGGAGGCTGTCCAATATCTCCTTGCAGGCCGGCTGGGTAAGGTGCCCACCTGTGTTGCAAGTGTTGCAAACTTTCAGTAGCGAAAGTTAATTATTTAGCTGTAGGGAGAACAAAAAGGTGTGTATATTTTGCATACATACATACATATAATGTCGTGCCGAATAGGTAAAACTTGTCAATTAGGAAGAACTAGTTTAAAATTAAGTCTTTTCTAAAATTTTCTCGTATACGTTTAAAGATATATTTTTTCATTATGTTAATGTAAAAATTAATAATTTTGTACCAAAAGTACCTTAGAAAACTTACCTAACCTTATTATAACAAGCGCAATTTAATTTAGCCTAATCCAACTAAATATATTTTAGATAAGTTTACAATAAATTCATAATAAACAATCACAATGAAATATAATTTTTTTCGTTAGGTTCAAAATGATTTTTGCGAAATTATTGCATACACAAATTTTCACTTGCCTTATTCGGCAAGAAGAGCGTTGCTATTTAAGCCAAAATCGCAAGTTTTTACCTATTCGGGCTTGGACTTCCAGCAAGAGTGCGTGAGCGTGTTAGATAGGAGTGAATGGAGACGAATGGCATTTAGGACCTGACGAGCTGTTGGAGTGTGAGCAGGGTAATATTTAGTGAAGGAATTCAGAGAAACCGGTTATTTCATATAGTCGGACTTGAGTCTTGGAAATGGGAAGTACAATGCCTGCACTCTAAAGGAGGGGTTTGGGATATTGGCAGTTTGGAGGGATATATTGTGTCTCTTTATACGTATATGCTTCTAAACTGTTGTGTTCTGAGCACCTCTGCAAAAACAGTGATTATGTGTGAGTGAGGTGAAAGAGTTGAATGATGAAAGTATTTTCTTTTTGGGGATTTTTTCTTTCTTTTTGGGTCACCCTGCCTCGGTGGGAGACGGCCAAATTGTTAAATAAATAAATAAATAAATATATATATATATATATATATATATATATATATATATATATATATATATATATATATATATATATATATATATATATATATATATATACATGTATATGTACTTTACCTAGAAATTTATTTCTTATTGGGTGGGGAAAGTAATGTATCATATCTGTGGAGGAGTGTTGACACCATCGTCACATTTCACTATATTTCTCGATTTCCATTTCCCCTTTTCTCCTTCTCTCCCTTCCCCTTCATACCCCCATTCTTCCCTACCTTCCCTTTCCCCTTCTTCTTTCTTCTCTGTTCCCTTCATCCCTCCTTCCCCACATCCTCTCCCCTTCCCTATCCTATTTCTCTTTCCCTTCTTATCCTCTCATCTTTCCTCTTCCCTCTTTCACTTCTTCCTAAGATTGCATTGCTCTTGTTTTTATAATTTAAGAACGTGGACAAACTGACGTTTAACATTAAGCTAGAACACCGGTTTATTGTGCATGTTACAGCGTCACACTATGTGTCTGTATTACAGCATCACACTATGTGTCTGTATTACAGCGTCACACTATGTGTTTGTATTACAGCGTCACACTATGTGTCTGTATTACAGCGTCACACTATGTGTTCGTGTTACAGCGTCACAACAATCTGATTTAACATGCCTGCCTAACCTAACCTATCCCTATATAACCCAATTTATCCCAATGTAATTTAACCTATCCCAATATAACCTAACCTATCCCAATATAACCTAACTTATCCGAATATAACCTAACTTATCTCAGTCTAACTTAACCTATCCTAATCTAAGCTATTCGCCCTCAGAAGTTTTCTTCTTCATTTACACTACCTCCCTCTCTCACTACTTCACTAATTTATTTATTTCCTTCATTCCTTCCTTCCTTCCTTCCTTCCTTCCCTCCTCCTCCTCCTCCTCCTCTTTCCTTCACTCACAGATTCTCCATTTGCTCGCTCATTCTTTCTTACAGATTGTCCCTTCCTCCTTCACTCCCTCTCTCACTTCTCATTCTCCCTCCCTCTGTCGCTTTATCCTCACTCCCTACTCACTCTCCCTCCCTCCGCCACTCCCCCCTCATTTTTCCCTCCCTTCTTCACTCCTCTCATTTCCCCCTCACTCTCCCCCCCCTCCTTCACTCCCTCACTCTTCCTCTCCTCCTCGTGCACAGCCAAGAGGGAGACAGGATGATGGAGGGGCCTCTCCCTCACGCTAGCTGCTGCAGTCTGGGCTGGCACCTGACACATAGCATCTTGGAACTTAAGTTTGTCCTGGCGACATGACCCTGGCATCAAGCACCCCAACTTGGTGTCCACTTTAATGCCTGCCAGGAAGCTTTACTCTGATTTTGTGTGAAAACTTCGGTAATTGTCACCGTTCACACTGAGATGAGAGCCGCCGAGTCTCTAAGATAGTTGCTGTGCCGAGAAATATCTTTTACATGGAGGGAATAGTTAGGTGTGGGTGTAGTGTGTGGGCGTGGGTGGTGTGGGAGTGGGTGGTGTGGGCGTGGGTGGTGTGGGAGTGGGTGGTGTGGGCGTGGGTGGTGTGGGCGCATTCCGTTCTTGCACACTCCATCATTCTTCATGTATCTATTTATCCACCTCGGTAATATCTAGCACCAAACTTTTTTTCTATAACAATTTTTTAAAGGCCCCCCTCACGCCCCTCCATTACCATTACTCCTGGCACTCTGAACTTACCTGTTACATCCTCTACGACAATTTGTCGTTTTGGTTAATCACGAGGGTTCTCTCACTTGGTCAAAACTCACTAAACATTCACTTAGCACCTCTTAACCCCCTCCTCTCTCTCTCTCTCTCTCTCTCTCTCTCTCTCTCTCTACTCCTCGTTACCGTAGGTACATAAACCACTTACTATAACCCACTTCTCACATCCCACTTTTATTGTAATCGACATAACTCCTGAATCTGAACTTATATTCCCGTCTTTCTTTCTACGGTTGATAATTAATTTTTAATATCACCGCTGCTCGGTCTTTAACTCTAGCTCTCTCAGGTACCACTGATTTGATCTCATTTACTCCACAGTGAAACTGTCAGACACTATTTTAACTTCGTTTTGCTCAATGTTAATACATTTGATTTTTTAAAAATGAATAATAATCTATTATTTCTTATCATTTATACTGCAGTCACTCGCAGACATTTTCTTCAGATTTAGGTATCACGGAAATGCACCTTTAAGTGGCTGACAGATCCTTTTATTTTTCCTCTCCAATATTGTCGTTCATTACTTAAGAATGCCTCATCCGACTGGCTTCAGATTTTCAATGGTAGTGTATCGTAACTAGGAAAAAGTTAATATAAATATGCCAATTTATTAACATTATTAATAAAGTCTGAACGGTTGGACTCGGTACAATAACTTTCCTGGTCAGCCTCAGACGATATTTCTTCATGTGTTGTTCTTATAGGAAACCTTCGCCTGTGTTATGGGTTTTTATAAGTTTCCTCTGGACAAATTTGTTAAATTAGTGTTCTGGCAAATACTGAACAATGACTCTTAGTCGCCTTCAAATCTTCAACGGTGGTGGAAATTCCTCTGAGAAAGATTTGGATTGATATTCTGTTGAGTTGGTGCTACTATGCCAGTTTTATTGAAGAAAATGTTATTAGGGATTCAGTGCTTTTAACTTTTCAGTTATTCTGCTGATCGTCTTCAAACTTTCAATGGCGATGCATGTTACTTACAGAAAGGCTTTGTTTACACTTCCTGGCCTTTTTCAGGGCGTTGGCCAACAGCTCCTGGGCTCTTTAAGGATGTTATAGACTACTAGTGGAAGACTTGTTGCGGTAAGCCTCCAGGTATCTTTAAGGTGTTCAGCTCCAGCTCCTGGACTTCTTGGGAAGGTTGACATGTAGCCCTTAAATCACTTTCACTGAGGTGGTTTGCAGCTTCTCTGTCTTTCCCTTCAGGGTTTTGAGATACAGCTGCTATACCCCTTAACTATACTGAGGTATAAAGGGCTAAAGTTATAGGACAGGATATACCTGTCTCTGATCACACAGTATCGAAGCACTTGTAGTTATGTTAGGTAAGATTTGTTAGGAAACAGGACAAGTATTTTCTGAAGTGGGTTTTAGTCATATAATAAACCGCATGCAGGTGGAGCTTTTGGTCATCAGACCGATGCCTTCCGCTGGCTTACCGATCCACCCCTTTAAAAGCTGTGGTTATGATTATAACCATTTTTACATTTGTAGTGTTTTCATTGATGCGGAAGAAGGGGTCACTAGTCACATGCTGCCAGCACTCTACACCAGTTCTACGACAGGAATAGTTCAGGGAGGAAAGCTGTAACGCGAATCCCCATAGAATTTGAAAGGAAAAACTACAAGGAGAGAACACAAACACTCACACACACACTCACACACACACAAACACACACACATACAAACACACACTCCATACGTAGCTTTAAGAAGAGGTATGATAAAGCTAACGGAGCGGGAAGAGTGAGTAGCGGCCAGTTGAAGAGGCGGGGCCAGGAGCTGTGAATCGACCCCCGCAACCACAACTAGGTGAGTGCAACTAGGTGAGTACACACACACAGGCACGCACACACACGTAAAGGCCAAGTATTTATCTTCAGGTGCCTTTGATAACTGGCAACTACCTAACACATGTACTTAGTGTGTACAGGAAGTGTGCAGCAAGAGTAGCAAAATTTACCTGTTAAGTTGAATGTTCGTCTGGCGTAAAAAAAAAAAAACATGCGACTAACATAAAATGTACATTATTAAAACACTATTTTCCCCTCATTTAAGAGAGGCGCTGCGAACCCGGAGGAAACTAAGGTCAAGGTTGAACCTCAAGTAGAGTATATGTTTAGTAAACATCAAGTGATTGTATTCGTGATTGTTTTCCAGTAATTAAATGGAACCAGACTCGTAATGCAAGTGTGACGTGACGAACACACTCACCAACATAACTACTGGTTGAGTAACACCCTCCAACATGACTACTGGTCGAGTAACACTCTCCAACATGACTACTGGTTGAGTAACGCTCACCAACATGACTACTGGTTGAGTAACACTCACCAACATGACTACTGGTCGAGTAACACTCTCCAACATGACTACTGGTTGAGTAACACTCTCCAACATGACTACTGGTTGAGTAACACTCTCCAACATGACTACTGGTTGAGTAACACTCACCAACATGACTACTGGTTGAGTAACACTCACCAACATGACTACTGGATGAGTAACACTCACCAACATGACTACTGGTTGAGTAACACTCACCAACATGACTACTGGATGAGTAACACTCACCAACATGACTGGTTAAGTAATTCGCTTTCTCGAAAATTTAATTTCCGTTTCAAAATATGATTTAGTATTATTTAAAGTATTTGGTGAATGTTTCTGATATACATGTATTCTAGAAAAGCGGTAAACCCGGGTGGGGTTACTTAGCGCACCGAGTGTTGGATCCTTCACCAGCTCATCCTGAAATTGATTCAGTTCTTTAATAAATCCGATGTTAATTAAAGGTATGTTAAAACCAGTGTGTAGGATTCAGTACAATGAGTGGAGGCTCGAACCTCCGTCTACTGAGAAAGAAAGCGGATTGATTCCTCACTTTGGAGAATGAGAGAGCGAGAGAGCGATAGGGAGAGAGAGAGAGATTCTTCCCTGAAGTGCGAAAATCTAGGTTGAACAACGATCCGAGGTTGAACAGTGATCTGATGATGAACAATGATCTGAGGATGAACAATGATCTGAGGATGAACAATGATCTGAGGATGAACAATGATCTGAGGTTGAACAATGATCTGAGGATGAACAATGATCTGGGGTTAAACAATGATCTGAGGATGAACAATGATCTGAGGATGAACAATGATCTGAGGTTGAACAATGATCTGAGGATGAACAATGATCCGAGGTTGAACAATGATTCGAGGTTGAACAATGATCAGAGGTTGAACAATGATCTGAGGTTGAACAATGATATGAGGTTGAACAATGATCCAAGGTTGAACAATGATCCGAGGTTGAACAATGATCTGAGGTTGAACAATGATATGAGGTTGAACAATGATCTGAGGTTGAACAACGATCTGAGGTTGAACAATGATCTGAAGTTGGACAATGATCTGAGGTTGAACAATTAAGAAATCGATATATTCAGTTAAAGAGAGAAATAAAAAAGGGAATTAGAAAAGCAAAAAGAGATTATGAGGTTAAAGTTGCAAGACAATCGAAGACTAACCCAAAAGGATTCTTTCAGGTATACAGAAGTAAGATCAGGGACAAGATAGGCCCACTCAAAAGTTCCTCGGGTCAGCTCACTGACAGTGATAAGGAAATGTGTAGAATTTTTAAAACATACTTCCTCTCAGTTTTTACACAGGAGGATACCAGCGATATTCCAGTAATGATAAATTATGTAGAACAGGACGATAATAAACTGTGCACGATTAGGGTCACAAGTGACATGGTCCTTAGGCAAATAGATAAATTAAAACCTAACAAATCCCCAGGCCCTGATGAACTGTATGCAAGGGTTCTAAAGGAATGTAAAGAGGAGCTTAGCACACCTTTGGCTAATCTTTTCAACATATCACTACAAACTGGCATGGTGCCAGATAAGTGGAAAATGGCAAATGTGATACCTATTTTCAAAACAGGTGACAGGTCCTTAGCTTCGAACTATAGACCAATAAGCCTAACCTCCATAGTGGGAAAATTTATGGAATCAATAATTGCCGAGGCAGTTCGTAGCCACCTTGAAAAGCATAAATTAATCAACGAATCTCAGCATGGTTTTACAAAGGGGCGTTCCTGCCTTACGAATTTATTAACTTTTTTCACTAAGGTATTTGAGGAGGTAGATCATGGTAATGAATATGATATTGTGTATATTGACTTCAGTAAGGCTTTTGACAGGGACCCACATCAGAGACTATTGAGGAAAATTAAAGCACATGGAATAGGAGGAGAAAATTTTTCCTGGATAGAGGCATGGTTGACAAATAGGCAGCAGAGAGTTTGCACAAATGGGGAGAAATCAGAGTGGGGAAGCGTCACGAGCGGTGTTCCACAGGGGTCAGTGTTGGGCCCCCTGCTGTTCACAATCTACATAAACGACATAGATGAGGGCATAAAGAGCGACATCGGCAAGTTTGCCGATGTCACCAAAATAGGCCGTCGAATTCATTCTGACGAGGACATTCGAGCACTCCAGGAAGATTTGAATAGACTGATGCAGTGGTCGGAGAAGTGGCAGATGCAGTTTAATATAGACAAATGCAAAGTTCTAAATGTTGGAGAGGACAATAACCATGCCACATATAAACTAAATAATGTAGATCTTAATATTACGGATTGCGAAAAAGATTTAGGAGTTCTGGTTAGCAGTAATCTGAAACCAAGACAACAGTGCATAAGTGTTCGCAATAAAGCTAATAGAATCCTTGGCTTCATATCAAGAAGCATAAATAATAGGAGTCCTCAGGTTGTTCTTCAACTCTATACATCCTTGGTTAGGCCTCACTTAGATTATGCTGCACAGTTTTGGTCACCGTATTACAGAATGGATATAAATTCTCTGGAAAATGTACAAAGGAGGATGACAAAGTTGATCCCATGTATCAGAAACCTTCCCTATGAGGATAGACTAAGGGCCCTGAATCTGCACTCTCTAGAAAGACGTAGAATTAGGGAGGATATGATTGAGGTGTATAAATGGAAGACAGGAATAAATAAAGGGGATGTAGATAGTGTGCTGAAAATATCTAGCCTAGACAGGACTCGCAGCAATGGTTTTAAGTTGGAAAAATTCAGATTCAGGAAGGATATAGGAAAGTACTGGTTTGGTAATAGAGTTGTGGATGAGTGGAACAAACTCCCGAGTACAGTTATAGAGGCCAGAACGTTGTGTAGCTTTAAAAATAGGTTAGATAAATACATGAGTGGATGTGGGTGGGTGTGAGTTGGACCTGATAGCTTGTGCTACCAGGTCGGTTGCCGTGTTCCTCCCTTAAGTCAATGTGACCTGACCTGACTAGGTTGGGTGCATTGGTTTAAGCCGGTAGGAGACTTGGACCTGCCTCGCATGGGCCAGTAGGCCTTCTGCAGTGTTCCTTCGTTCTTATGTTCTTATGTTTAATTCTCTGAGGATGAACAATGATCTGAGGTTGAACAATGATCTGAGGTTGAACAATGATCCGAGGTTGAACAATGATCCGAGGTTGAACAATGATCTGAGGTTGAACAATGATCCGAGGTTGAACAGTGATATGAGGTTGAACAACGATCTGAGGTTGAACAATGATCTGAGGTTGAACAATGATCTGAGGTTGAACAATGATCTGAGGCTGAACAATGATCCGAGGTTGAACAATGATCTCAGTTTGGACAATGATCTAAGGTTGGACAATAATCTGAGGTTGAACAATGATCTGAGGTTGAACAATGATCTGAGGTTGAACAATGATCTGAGGTTGAACAATGATATGAGGTTGAACAATGATCTGAGGATGAACAATGATCTGAGGTTGAACAATGATCTGAGGATGAACAATGATCTGAGATTGAACAATGATCTGAGGTTGAACAATGATCTGAGGTTGAACAATGATCTGAGGTTGAACAATGATCTGAGGTTGAAAAATGATCTGAGGTTGAACAATGATATGAGGTTGAGCAATGATATGAGGTTGAGCAATGATCTGAGGTTGAACAATGATCTGAGGTTGAACAATGATCTGAGGTTGATCAATGCTATGAGGTTTAGCAATGATCTGAGGTTGAACAATGATCTGAGGTTGAACAATGATCCGAGGTTGAACAATGATCTGAGGTTGAACAATGATATGAGGTTGAACAATTATATGAGGTTGAGCAATGATCTGAGGTTGAACAATGATCCGAGGTTGAACAATAATCTGAGGTTGAACAATGATCTGAGGTTGAACAATGACATGAGGTTGAACAATGATATGAGGTTGAGCAATGATATGAGGTTGAGCAATGATCTGAGGTTGAACAATGATCTGAGGTTGAACAATGATCTGAGGTTGAACAATGATATGAGGTTGAGCAATAATCAGAGGTTGAACAATGATCTGAGGTTGAACAATGATCTGAAGTTGAAAAATGATCTGAGGTTGAACAATGATATGAGGTTGAACAATGATATGAGGTTGAACAATGATCTGAGGTTGAACAATGATATGAGGTTGAACAATGATATGAGGTTGAACAATGATCTGAGGTTGAAAAATGATCTGAGGTTGAACAATGATCTGAGGTTGAACAATGATCTGAGGTTGAACAATGATATGAGGTTGAACAATGATATGAGGTTGAACAATGATATGAGGTTGAACAATGATCTGAGGTTGAACAATGATCTGAGGTTGAACAATGATCTGAGGTTGAACAATGATATGAGGTTGAACAATGATATGAGGTTGAACAATGATATGAGGTTGAACAATGATATGAGGTTGAACAATGATATGAGGTTGAACAATGATCTGAGGTTGAACAATGATCTGAGGTTGAACAATGATCTGAGGATGAACAATGATCTGAGATTGAACAATGATCTGAGGTTGAACAATGATCTGAGGTTGAGAAATGATCCGAGGTTGAACGTCTTCTCTCGGTTTTATTTTTATTAATGTGAAACTCCATAAGAATTATTGAATTTATTTAATCTTGCGAGACGGAGGTAAAACGTCCAGCTAATATAATAATAAACAATTAAGACATTCTTGATCTCAACAAATACTATCATTCTTCTCCTTCCAACACTACAACATTCAACACTCAAAACAAGGTTTAGATTTTATAGACAAAAACTGCTTAGTCTAACGAGGCTAAATTATTTACCCAAGTGCTAAAATTATGGAAAAAAAAGGTAAGGGACGCTACTGCGGCAAACATTGTATGGGCACTTGGAATTAAATTGGAAAAAAAAATGGTTTCTTCATATCCCGGAATTGTAATGTTAAATGTTGGCCTGACAAAAACACCTCTTCTGATACTTGTGTATCATTGTGTATGTCAGTGGATGTGTACACCGGGACGTGTTTGTGTCACACATACATACATACATACATACATACATACATACATACATACATACACACACACACACACACACACACACACACACACACCTACACACACACATAGCCTAACAAGTGATGTAGTGGAGGCAGGAACCATACATAGCTTAAGACGAGATATGACAAAGCTCAGGGAGCAGAGAGAAAGAGAGGACCTAGTAGCGATCAGTGAAGAGGCGGGGCCAGGAGCTGAGTCTCGACCCCTGCAATCACAATTAAGTGAGTACACGTCCCGGTGTGTGTGTCTTAAGAGTATTTTAAGCTCAAATTTAAGCATTAAAGTATTCGTAATTTGGGGTGAACAGGTGGCATGTCATTTTTATGCCTTTGCTGTAGCCGATAGTCTTTAAACTTAATCAGCCTATGTAAGCTTCACATTTTCAGAAGAGTAATGGAAATTTGTTTAAAATGCATAACGTAACAAAATATTAAAGTTAAATCCCGTGATACATACTCATCAAAAACAAAGGTAAATATTATCTCAGATGTATTACAGTGGATCGAACACCAATGAAAACAGGATTAAGTCCAGGACATACAAGACTAGCACGTCAATAATAATAATGATAATAAATAATAATAATAATAACAATAATAATAATAATAAATATTATATTTATACTCGTGCATTTCTGAATGTTTTTCCCTCCATTACTCGTGCGTTCCGGGCGATCTTCAGCCTGAGTGTTTTTCTTCTCGTTGGCAGACCTCACACATTCTCTTCTCGTTGGCAGACCTCACACATTCTCTTCTCGTTGGCAGACCTCACACATTCTCTTCTCGTTGGCAGACCTCACACATTCTCTTCTCGTTGGCAGACCTCACACATTCTCTTCTCGTTGGCAGACCTCACACATTCTCTTCTCGTTGGCAGACCTCACACATTCTCTTCTCGTTGGCAGACCTCACACATTCTCTTCTCGTTGGCAGACCTCACACATTCTCTTCTCGTTGGCAGACCTCACACATTCTCTTCTCGTTGGCAGACCTAACACATTCTCTTCTCGTTGGCAGACCTCACACATTCTCTTCTCGTTGGCAGACCTCACACATTCTCTTCTCGTTGGCAGACCTCACACATTCTCTTCTCGTTGGCAGACCTCACACATTCTCTTCTCGTTGGCAGACCTCACACATTCTCTTCTCGTTGGCAGACCTCACACATTCTCTTCTCGTTGGCAGACCTCACACATTCTCTTCTCGTTGGCAGACCTCACACATTCTCTTCTCGTTGGCAGACCTCACACATTCTCTTCTCGTTGGCAGACCTCACACATTCTCTTCTCGTTGGCAGACCTCACACATTCTCTTCTCGTTGGCAGACCTAACACATTCTCTTCTCGTTGGCAGACCTCACACATTCTCTTCTCGTTGGCAGACCTCACACATTCTCTTCTCGTTGGCAGACCTCACACATTCTCTTCTCGTTGGCAGACCTCACACATTCTCTTCTCGTTGGCAGACCTCACACATTCTCTTCTCGTTGGCAGACCTCATACATTCTCTTCTCGTTGACAGACCTCACACATTCTCTTCTAGTTGGCAGACCTCACATATTCTCTTCTCGTTGGCAGACCTCACACATTCTCTTCTCGTTGGCAGACCTCACACATTCTCTTCTCGTTGGCAGACCTCACACATTCTCTTCCCGTTGGCACACCTCACACAGTCTCTTTCTGTTTGCAGACCTCACACATTCTCTTCTCGTTGGCAGACCTCACACATTCTCTTCCTGTTGACAGACCTCACACATTCTCTTCCTGTTGGCAGACCTCACAGTCTCTTCCCGTTGGCAGACCTCACACAGTCTCTTCTCGTTGGCAGACCTCACACATTCTCTTCTCGTTGGCAGACCTCACACATTCTCTTCTCGTTGACAGACCTCACACAGTCTCTTCCTGTTGGCAGACCTCACACAGTCTCTTCCCGTTGGCAGACCTCACACAATCTCCTCCCGTTTGCAGACCTCATACATTCTCCTCCAGATGGTAGACCTCACATATTTCACACTATTCCTGACGAACGTAACAGAGACATTTACTCTTATGTTTGTATAAACATTGCACCAACTATATATTCCTATTGCAATTAATACACTCAAATCCAAATGCTTTCACAACAAACGAGCTTGAATAATTAACACAATCATAAGTCCGTTTGACTAGCTGGGGCCACACAGCGCCTGGAAAAGAGGAAGCAATGAGGTTCGATCCAAGGGGAGAACAGGTCCAATTCCTTGGACCAAAAACTTCCCCACCAGCACCGTTCACCCAGCCACCCATAGACAATGTTCAACTTTGATTGTTTAGAGATGTGAGGCAATAAGTAGTCACTTATGAATTATGTTGGCGTGATTATGTTTGTAATAAGCCTGGAATCTCCACCACGTCTACAATGGAACACCAACCAAACAACACATGCTCATTACCTCTTGAGAGGTGCACCAAAAAAACACTCGTCCACCACTTACATCTATGGTGCAACACCAACCAGAGGCGAGCAGCAATCAACACCACGATTCTGGAATGTAGAAAACAAAGAAGTTAAAAGTCAACAAGTCCCGGAGGTCTGCTAAAACTGCCTTCAACTTCGGCCAAACTTTCTTGGCCCCTCATGGAAGGTGTTTCTCTGAAGAGGGTAATTTCCGCTGTTGTGAGGAGCTTGGGGTTGAAGCAGAGGACCCTAGCCACGACAGGCAGGGGTGAGGAAAGCAGAGGACCCAGGCTAGGTCAGGCAGGGGTGAGGGAAGCAGAGGACCCTGGCTAGGTCAGGCGGGGGTGAGGGAAGCAGAGGACCCTGGCTAGGTCAGGCAGGGGTGAGGGAAGCAGAGGACCCTGGCTAGGTCAGGCGGGGGTGAGGGAAGCAGAGGACCCTGGCTAGGCCAGGCAGGGGTGAAGGAAGCAGAGGACCCTGGCTAGGTCAGGCAGGGGCGAAGGAAGCAGAGGACCCTGGCTAGGTCAGGCAGGGGTGAGGGAAGCAGAGGACCCTGGCTAGGTCAGGCGGAGGTGAGGGAAGCAGAGGACCCTGGCTAGGTCAGGCAAGGGTGAGGGAAGCAGAGGACCCTGGATAGGTCAGGCGGGGGTGAGGGAAGTAGAGGACCCTGGCTAAGTCAGGCGGGGGTGAGGGAAGCAGAGGACCCTGGCTAAGTCAGGCAGGGGTGAGGGAAGCAGAGGACCCTGGCTAGGTCAGGCAGAGGTGAAGGAAGCAGAGGACCCTGGCTAGGTCAGGCAGGGGTGAGGGAAGCAGAGGACCCTGGCAAGGTCAGGCGTGGGTGAAGGAAGCAGAGGACCCTGGCTAGGTCAGGCAGGGGTGAGGGAAGCAGAGGACCCTGGCTAGGTCAGGCGGGGGTGAGGGAAGCAGAGGACCCTGGCTATGTCAGACGGGGGTGAGGGAAGCAGAGGACCCTGGTTAGATCAGGCGGGGGTGAGGGAAGCAGAGGACCCTGCCTAGGTCAGGCGGGGATGAAGGAAGCAGAGGACCCTGGCTAGGTCAGGCGGGGGTGAGGGAAGCAGAGGACCCTGGCTAGGTCAGGCAGGGGTGAAGGAAGCAGAGGACCCTGCCTAGGTCAAGCAGGGGTGAAGGAAGCAGAGGACCCTGGCTAGGTCAGGCAGGGGTGAGGGAAGCAGAGGACCCTGCCTAGGTCAAGCAGGGGTGAAGGAAGCAGAGGACCCTGGCTAGGTCAGGCAGGGGTGAGGGAAGCAGAGGACCCTGGCTAGGTCAGGCAGGGGTGAGGGAAGCAGAGGACCCTGGCTAGGTCAGGCGGGGGTGAGGGAAGCAGAGGGCCCTGGCTAGGTCAGGCAGGGGTGAGGGAAGCAGAGGACCCTTGCTAGGTCAGGCAGGGGTGAGGGAAGCAGAGGACCCTGGCTAGGTCAGGCAGGGGTGAAGGAAGCAGAGGACCCTGGCTAGGTCAGGCAGGGGTGAGGGAAGTAGAGGACCCTGGCTAGGTCAGGCAGGGGTGAAGGAAGCAGAGGACCCTGGCTAGGTCAGGCAGGGGTGAGGGAAGCAGAGGACCCTGGCTAGGTCAGGCAGGGGTGAAGGAAGCAGAGGACCCTGGCTAGGTCAGGCGGGGGTGAGGGAAGCAGAGGACCCTGGCTAGGTCAGGCAGGGGTGAGGGAAGCAGAGGACCCGGCAAGTCAGGCAGGGGTGAAGGAAGCAGAGGATCCTGGCTAGGTCAGGCGGGGGTGAGGGAAGTAGAGGACCCTGGCTAGGTCAGGCAGGGGTGAAGGAAGCAGAGGACTCTGGCTAGGTCAGACAGGGGTGAAGGAAGCAGAGGACCCTGGCTAGGTCAGGCAGGGGTGAGGGAAGCAGAGGACCCTGGCTAGGTCAGGCAGGGGTGAGGGAAGCAGAGGACCCTGGCTAGGCCAGGCAGGGGTGAAGGATAAGAGAGGGAAGAGGACTCAGCAGTATACAACAGTGAAATAGTTAAAGGAATGAGGAATACGGAGATATGTGAGAGGCAAAGTCTTCGTAGTAATAGTAGTAGTAACAATAGTAGTGGTAGTAGTCGTCAGTAGAAGTAGTAGTAAGTAGTAGTCGTAGTCCTCGTAATAGTATTAATGGGAGCAGTAATGACCATAGTAGTAGTAGTAGCAATATTATTAGTGGTAACAGTAGTAGTAGTAATAGTAACAATAGTACTAATAGCAATAATACTACTAGTAGTAACAGCAATAGTAGTAGTAGCTGCAGTAGTAGTAGTAGTAATAGTAGTAGCAGTAGTAGTAATAGTGGTGGTAGCAGTAGTAGTAATAGTGGTAGTAGCAGTAGTAGTAATTATAGCAGTAGCAATAGTAGTAGTAATAGCAACAATAGTAGTAGTAGCAATAGTAGTAGTAGCAGCAGTAGTAGTAGGTAGAATAATAACAGTAGTAGTAGTAGTAGGTAGAATAATAGCAGTAATAGTAATAGGTAGAGTAATAACAGTAGTAGTAGTAGTAGTAGTAGGTAGAATAATAATAGTAGTAGTAACATAACTAGTTGTTGTAGCATCTGTAGCAGTAGTAATAGTAGTACCTCTGGTAGTTGTATTAGTAACGGAAGTAATTGTAGTAGTATGTACAGTCATGTACGCACGCGACCTCGCGCTCACACACACACACACACACACACACACACACACACACATACACACCGTGTATGTCAGGCCCATACTGGAGTATGCAGCACCTGTTTGGAACCCGCACTTGATAAAGCACGTCAAGAAACTAGAGAAAGTACAAAGGTTTGCGACAAGGTCAGTTCCAGAGCTAAGGGGAATGTCCTATGAAGAAAGATTAAGGGAAATCGGCCTGACGACACTGGAGGACAGGAGGGTCAGGGGAGACATGATAGCGACATATAAAATACTGCGTGGAATAGACAAGGTGGACAAAGACAGGATGTTCCAGGGAGGGGACACAGAAACAAAAGGCCACAATTGGAAGTTGAAGACACAAATGAGTCAGAGAGATATTAGGAAGTATTTCTTCAGTCATAGAGTTGTAAGGCAGTGGAATAGCCTAGAAAATGACGTAGTGGAGGCAGGAACCATACACAGTTTTAAGACGAGGTTTGATAAAGCTCATGGAGCGGGGAGAGAGAGGGCCTAGTAGCAACCGGTGAAGAGGCGGGGCCAGGAGCTAAGACTCGACCCCTGCAACCACAAATAGGTGAGTACACACACACACATACACACACACACACAATCCTTAAAGCGATTTACAATCTGCCTGAGCCACATAGGTGTGGGGAGAGCCACAATATTGTAAGTGATCTAGAAAGTGAAACGTGGTGGTGCAGTCAGAGTGGGCAGGCTAGTGTGTGTGCTCAGGCGACGTTGCCACGTGTCACCCAAGAAAGATAATAAAGTGAAACAAATGTGTGACCAGTGAATGAAATACAGTGAATAGGGTACATTATATAACGAGAAGAAACTGAGGTGGATCTACGCCAGGACGTCACATCGCGCTGGACAATCTACAGGCTGCTGCAGCTGCATTGCAAGTACTGTAATCCCCTATGCATGGTTGTTTGGATGTGGGGTTTCAGGTTCCAATTAACCGCCAAGCTGACTGTGAACTGTCCAACTCTCCTAGCACGATAAAGAATAGGCACTCAAGTCCTCAATAAGGAATAGCAATTGGTAACCTATGGAACAAGGTAAGTTACTCTAAGCCTAGGTGGTAGTAAAAGCATAGAGGGCAGCATTGTAAGTAGGTGCGGGTCAAGTCACAGGAGGGTGGGGGTCAGGTCACAAGAGGTTGTGGTCAGGTAAGGGACCACTGAGACTCCACATAACACTCCAACGCACAATTCCACCTACTTTTCAGACACTTAATAAACCCACACATAATTCCACACACACACACATATATACACACACACACACACACACACACACACACACACACACACACACACACACACACACACACATATATATACAGACTCACACATACACTCCCCCCTCCCCCACCAACCTCTCACTCCTTCCCCTGATCCCCCCTCTCTCATTTGCCCTCCTCCTCCCCACCTCTCCCTCCTTCCCCCCTCTCCCTCTCCCATTCTCCCTCTTGTTTCTCCCTCCTTCTCATTCCCCATATTCCCCCCTAAATCCCCCTCCCCACCCCTCTTCCATATAGCCACTGTACACAGTTCCTCCTCTACCTCCCTCCCCCACACTGGGACAAACACACTACTAACCTAACACACAGAATTACGTAAGTTTTCCATTCTGAGGCAATCAAAATAAAAAAAAACATGGGTTGTCAGAGAGCAGGAAGGAAAACCAAGGGACAGGAGGATGAATCTGCAAAGGAAGATTGGGCAGCAGAGCTCACAAAAAAGGGAACATGAATGGGAAAAGAAACTAGAAGAACTTAGCATGAGAATGGAAGAGAGGATAGATATGGAAAGGAAGAAGTGGGAGATGCAAGTCATAGCAGCAGAGGCTAGGATACAGAGATTAAAAGAGGAACTGAAAAATCTGAAACAGCCTAAAGAACTAAAGAACATTTTGGGAATGACATCAGAGTCTGCTACCTCAGTCACAAATAAGGGGACTGTAGGGAAAGAAGGAGCAAAACTGCATGTAGAAGCTCTATCAGAGGGGACTGTAGTAAACGAAAGAGCTAAGCTATATGTGGAGGCCCTAACAGACCACAGCAGAGCCCAGGGAAAGCCGAGAAGGGAAAAATGACAGGCCACTGAGCCCAAGTACAATAGTTAGTGAAACTGAAGAAAGGAAAGCTGCAATGGAGGAAATTAAATTGAATGAGTGAATACATAAGGATACGCAGTGGGAGAATAAAAGGGAGAGATCAGTCTTTGTGTATGGGCTCCAGGAAGTTGAAGGGGAAACATATGAAGCAAGAAAACAAGGGGAAAAAATGCAATTGAAAGCATCATAAAAGTAATAAGAGAAGATGACATGACCCAGCTGGAAAATTTTCAGAGAATAGGGGGGTTTGTAAAAAAAAGAACCCGGCCAGTGAAAGTGATTTGCAAGGCAGAATCGACTCGGAACAGGATCCTGCAGGAGAAAGCAAGACTAAGGGACATGCCAGCATACCAGAAGGTGTATCTCAACTGTGACAGAACACAAGAAGAAAGGGAGAAACTGAGAGAGATGGTACAAAGGCAAAAGGAGGAAAGAGAGGGGATGGAGGAGGCAGACAGGAGATCCCAGACCCAGGAAGAAGATCAAATACAGCCTCCCTCACAACTTCCTATAGAAGCCATCCCAACCAGGTCAACCCCAGTGCAACCAAACATTCTAAACCAAAGCACCCATGCCATATCCAATGCCCCCACCCACTGCATTACAAACTCCACCCCCACAGCAACCACCCATAGTTCCTTATCAGGTCTCCCACTTCCCCAACCCCAATACACCTCCCAGACCACAGTCTTAGAGAAGAAGTTGAAGGTGTGGTATACAAATGCAGATGGAATAACAAATAAGAGTGAGGAGTGGCATGAAAGAATCAAGGAGACATCCCCAGACATAATAGCACTCACAGAAACAAAACTCACCAGAATAACAGATGCAATCTTTCCACCTGGATATCAAATCCTCAGGAAAGACAGAGGGAGGAGAGGGGGAGGAGGAGTTGCACTGCTCATTAAAAACCAGTGGGGTTTTGAGAAAATGGAAGGAATGGATGGCACGGGCGAAAGGGACTGCTTGGTAGGAACAATCCAGTCTGAGGGACATAAGGTGGTAATTGCAGTAATGTACAACCCACCACAGAACTGCAGGAGGCCAAGAGAAGAATACGATGAGAGCAACAGAGCAATGGTCGACGCACTAGCCGAGGTGGCCAGAAGAGCTCACATGGGGGGAGCAAAGTTACTAGTTATGGGTGATTTCAGTCACAAGGAGATTGACTGGGAAAACCTGGAGCCCCATGGGGGTCCCAAAACCTGGAGAGCCAAGATGATGGATGTGGTACTGGAAAACCTCGAGCATCAACATGTTAGAGACACTACCAGAGAGATTAGGATGATCCAGCAAGACTGGACCTTGTATTCACCTTGAGTAGCTCGGACATTGAGGATATCATGTATAAAAGGCCCCTAGGAGCTAGTGATCATGTGGTTCTGTGCATTGACTACATAGTTGAGCTTCAAGTGGAGAAAGTAGCAGGAATAGGATGGGATAAACCAAACTGAAAAAGGGGGGACTACTCAGGCATGAGGAACTTCCTGCAAGACATTCAGTCGGAGAGAGAACTGACAGGAAAACCAGTACAAGAAATGATGGACTATGTGACAACAAAATGCAAGGAGGCAGAGGAGAGGTTTGTTCCCAAGGGAAACAAAAATAATGGGAAGAACAGAACGAGTCCTTGGTTCACCCAAAGGTGTAGGGAGGCAAATACTAGGTGTACTAAAGAATGGAAAATGTACAGAAGATAGAGAACTCAGGAAAATAAAGAGATTAGCCGAAGAGCCAGAAACGAATTTGCACAGATAAGAAGGGAGGCTCAGCGACAATATGAAAATGACATAGTAACGAAAGTCAAGTCTGACCCGAAGCTGTTGTATAGCCACATCAGGAGGAAAACAACAGTCAAGGACCAGTTAATCAAACTGAGGAAGGGTGATGGGGAGTTCACAAGAAACGACCGAGAGGTATGTGAAGAGCTCAACACGAGATTTAAAGAAGTATTTACAGTGGAAACCAGTAGGACTCCAGGAAATCAGAACAGGGGTGTACACCAATAAGTGCTGGACGAGGTACACATAACCAAGGAGGAGGTGAAGAAGCTGCTATGTGAATTTGACACCTCAAATGTGGTGGGACCAGACATCTCTCCATGGGTCCTTAGAGAGGGAGTAGAGATGGTGTGTGTGCCATTAACAAAGATCTTCAACACATCCATTGAAACTGGGCAACTCCTTGAGGTATGGAAGGTGGCAAATGTAGTCCCAATTTTTAAAAAGGGAGACAGGCATGAGGCATTAAACTACAGACCTGTGTCACTAACGTGTAAAGTATGCAAAGTCATGGAGAAGATCATCAGGAGGAGAGTGGTGGAGCACCTGGAAAGAAACAAGTATATAATCGACAACCAGCACGGTTTCAGGGAAGGAAAATCCTGTGTCACAAACCTACTGGAGTTTTATGACAAGGTGACAGAAGTAAGACAAGAGAGAGAGAGGGGTGGATCGACTGCATTTTCTTGGACTGCAAGGAGGCCTTCGACACAGTTCCTCACAAGAGGTTACTGCAAAAGCTGGAGTATCAGGCACACATAACACGAAAGGCTCTGCAATGGATCAGAGAATACCTGACAGGGAGGCAACAACGTGTCATGGTACGTGACGAGGTGTCACATTGGGCGCCTGTGACAAGCGGGGTTCCACAGGGGTCAGTCCTAGGACCTGTGCTGTTTTTGGTATATGTGAATGACATTACGGAAGGGATAGACTCAGAAGTGTCCTTGTTTGCAGATGATGTGAAGTTAATGAGAAGAATCAAATCGGACGAGGATCAAGCAGGACTACAAAGAGACCTGGACAGGCTACAAGCCTGGTCCAGCAACTGGCTCCTTGAGTTTAACCCTGCCAAATGCAAAGTCATGAAGATTGGGGAAGGGCAAAGAAGACCGCAGACACAATATAGTCTAGATGGCCAAAGACTGCAAACCTCACTCAAGGAAAAAGATCTGGGGGTGAGTATAACACCGAGCACATCTCCTGAGGCGCACATCAATCAGATAACTGTTGCAGCATACGGGCGCCTGGCAAACCTACGGATATCGTTCCGATACCTCAGTAAGGAATCGTTCAAGATTCTGTATACCATTTACGTCAGGCCCATACTGGAGTATGCAGCACCAGTTTGGAATCCACACCTGGTCAAGCATGTCAAGAAATTAGAGGAAGTGCAAAGGTTTGCAACAAGACTAGTCCCAGAGCTACGGGGATTGTCCTACGAAGAAAGGTTGAGGGAAATCGGCCTGACGACACTGGAGGACAGGAGGGTCAGGGGAGACATGATAACGACATATAAAATACTGCGCGGAATAGACAAGGTGGACAAAGACGGGATGTTCCAGAGATGGGACACAGACACAAGAGGTCACAATTGGAAGTTGAAGACTCAGATGAATCAAAGGGATGTTAGGAAGTATTTCTTCAGTCATAGAGTTATCAGGCCGTGGAATAGCCTAAAAAGTGACGAAGTGGAGGCGGGAACTATACATAGTTTTAAGGCGAGGTTTGATAAAGCTCATGGAGCAGGGAGAGAGAGGACCTAGTAGAAATCAGCGAAGAGGCGGGGCCAGGAGCTATGAATCGACCCCTGCAACCACAAATAGGTGAGTACACACACACACACACACACACACACACACACACATAACCATGGAACACATAAAACGACAAAAACTAGAAGAGAGCAACAGAGAAATTATAAAAGATCCTTGGCTGAGTCAGCAGGTCACCCTTCTTCTCTTCCTCCTCCACCTCTTCTTCCTCGTCCTCCTGTCTTGCTCATTATAATTTTCCCTCCCTCTTGTAGGGATTCATAAGTCAGCTACGTAAACATACGCTGTTTTTCTAGATATAAATACCATACGTAATAATATTTTCATAAATGAATCACTGATTTTCTTTTTTACATTACTTTCCTTATAGCTTCTTTTCAAACGTCATTTAGATTAGGTAAGTTTAGGTTTGGTTGCTGATGAAATCCGTAATTTATGATAATTATTTTGTGGGTTAAGTTCGACCACTGAAAGAACCAACAGTGTGTTGAAACAGACACACTTATGAGTCTGTAAATACGTATGTTGTTTATGGTTTTACAAAGAAGCAAAAGAAAGTTTTATTTCTTTGTGTAGCATACAAAATGTAGTTTACATGTAATAAAATGTTAAGCACAAATAAAGCCACTGGCATGCTTGTGTATGTACATTACGTTCAGTCAGTTCAAGTATACTGAAATTACTACTTGTAATAAGTAACTTTATTAACAGATCTTATGACTGGCTATTCTTGACACTTCGTCCATCCCTCAGTAACCTTGTACACCTTGACCTCCTCCTCTGCCCTGTCATGAATCCTCCTTTCCTTACCATCTTTTGCCCGGTACTCAGAGTATTCTTCCTTCTTGTTCACCTCGACAACACAATAAATCAAAGAACACTCGCACCTTTCTTCCAGTTTACTATAACCACTGCTTTTCGTCAACACCTTATCCTTCCAAATGCTTACATATGCCTTAAAGCCCGGGCTTTCCAGTAACGCTCTAACCCATGCACATACAGCGACCATAGGCACCCATTCTGGCATGTACTCCATACGACAAAAAACATTCTAACCCTACGCACTACCATCTAAGCCTCGACCACAAGCCATCAGAAACTGCCGTTATACAGGACACGAATCCCTTATAACCTCACTCACCTAAGCTCAAATGAGAGCTGCAAATATTCGTCTTCTCTACCTTCATTACTCATGCACTGATTGTCAGCAAGCATATTAGAAACCAGAAAAATTAAGGAATAATGTCAGAGTAAATTACATGAATGTAGTTAGATTAAACAAAATTACCGAATTAGATGAACAAATAAGAACAAACAGACAGACATCATGGCCCTCTCTGAGACAAAATTAACTCCAACAATAACAAATGCAAAAGTCTCCCCAGGGAATCAAGTACTGAGGAAAGAGGTAATCAGGGTGAAGTAGGAATGATGTAAAGTGAAAATTAGAGGAGCTTTGAGAAGTTGACAGCAATAAAGTAAAGGCAGATCATTGACTGACTTCACAGTACACAATCATATCTGGGAGACCCAAGAGAGTGATTGTTAACCCAGCACTAAACACCTGGAAAATGAGACAAGAGAAAAAAGGCAATAGGGCAGTGACAAACAGTATAGCGGAAGCAGCATGGAAATCCCAAATGATCAAGGTAAAGCTGGGGATCATGGGAGATTCGAAATCTAAATAAAAACCGGAACTAGAAACCACGTTGGCGAAACGTTTTTCTTAATAACACATTGTAGTTATCCCAACTACGTATTTCTTCTTCTGCGATGTGTTACTCTCTTCTGCATCACCTAACTCAAGACACTGAAATATGAAGCATCAGCTTTAAATTGTGGGCTACAAATTTTTCCATCCAGGGAAAGATGAGACATATACAGAGAGTTAAGATGATGTAAGTATGATGGTAAACTTTGTCTCAGAATGTTGAGGATAATATAAGATTCAGAAGTGAAGAACTGACAAGGCTAGAGTTAGTTTTCACCTTAAACGCATCTTCCGTAGGTTATGTAGACTAGGAAAAATTAGTGGGTACCAGCGACGACATAATCCTGCATTTTGACTACATTCTGAATGTAATCTGAAAGTAAATGGGACATACCGACTATATGAAAAAAGAGACTACAAAAGGATAAGATACTTCCTTAATGCAGTAAATATGGAAAATGAAATTTATGGAATGAGAACGAGACAATACAGAGAGAGAGAGAGAGAGAGAGAGAGAGAGAGAGAGAGAGAGAGAGAGAGAGAGAGAGAGAGAGAGAGAGAGAGAGAGAGAGAGAGAGAGAGAGAGAAAGAGAGACAGAGAAAGAGAGAGCCTGTGGTTAACTCGCAGATGTAGAGAGGCGTATGCGAGAAGCACTAGAACACGAAAAAAAACTGTGGATAATGAAGACTGGCATTATACATCAGGTGAACAGAAAGGTTAGACATTAATAATCAAGTGTGAGAAGCTAAGCACCTGTTGAAGATTGGCGTATTAATCAAATCTAAATGCAGACTAAAACTGCTACACAGTCATACCAAATGGAAGATGACAGTAAATGACCAGGCAATGAAGTGAAATAACAAAGGAAGAGAAGAGCTCACGGAAAAATAAAAAGCACTGAACAGCCAATTCAAAAGACAGACTACACGGGAAAAAGAATGTAAACAAGACATTTTGACGGCAGTAGCACCTGAGAGTGTCACTGTGGGCTCTCAGAGAAGGGATAAAAGCTCTTAGTGGACTGCTATTAAAAATCTTTAACATGTCAGTGGAAAGGAAAGAGGGTTACTGCTAAACCGACTGAAATCAAGCATATATAGTCCCAGTTTTCAAGCTAGACAGGAAGATATATGTAGCATTGAACTACAGGCTAGCATCCTTGACATGCATCTAGGGTAATGGAGACTACAACGAGAACAGTGGCTCATCTCTTGGGGTAACACCGCTTCATAAACCACCACTAATACGGACTTTATTGGTGTATGTCTTGTTTCACGAACCTAATAGTATTCTTTGACAGAATTAGAGAGATAATGCAGAAAATAAACTAGTGGGCAGAGTGTAAATTCTTGGACCGTAAAATGGCATTTTGGCTGTTAGGCAAATTGACGTAGACATTTTATTGTGGCAACGTTTCGCTCTCCAGGAGCTTTGTCAGTCTCCTGGAGATAGGAACTTTCCCACAATAAAAATATCACATTAGTTGCATCTGTGTTCATTTACCTAATATTCTGTCGGTAATCCTACCATCATTACTGTATTAAAGGGGCAGACGAGGGTAATTAATAAATAACTATTGGGAAGGAGACACTGATGTTCCAGGAGATCGCATCATAATAGAAAAATGTGACTAGTAGTGTTGTACAACGATCAATACTGAGTCTGGTTCTGTTCCTGATATATACAAATATTTGAAACATAACCTCGCTGATAGTTTGTTTGAGAGAAGTTATGATAGTTGCCGAGGACTGTGTCTTATATTTTCTTGTTGGGCCAATAGTATAACATTATAATAAAGTTGGTAGAATTACCGACAATATGTAAAGTAAAAGGACACAAGTGCAACTAATGTGACATTTTATTGTCGCAACGTTTCGCTCTCCAGGAGCTTTGTCAAGCCGTTACAAACAGAACATGAACGAACGAACGAACGAAAGTTCAGGTAAGATCCCAAATGGGATGAGCGAGGAAGACGGGACAGACCAAGAATAGTGCTGGAGAGGAGTGTTCTTAGTCGTAGAAATAGAGCCAGGGCTTAACCCAGCAGCGAAGGCGATCGTGGGACAGATATTGAGAAGAGAAATTCAGGCTCTTCTATTGGGACTCCGGTAGGGTGAGCGGGGAGGACGGGACAGGAGAAGATTAGCGCTAGAGAGGAGTGTAGAATTGAGCCATGTCTTAACCCTAAAGCTAAGGCGAAAGTGGGTCAGAGAATGGTACCTGTCAGAGAATGGTACCTGTCAGAGAATGGTACCTGTCAGAGAATCCAAGGTTATTTGTAAATAGGGTTAGGAGCAGGGTCATACAAGGAGTAGAAAAGGTTGTGTTGGTTTGTGGGTCTGCGAATGTCTTCGTCAAGGAGAGAGGTCCAGTAGTCAAATCGTGTCTCAAGTTTGTCTGTCTGTCTGTCACTGAGCGTCTTCCAGTACAGACTCAGCGCAGGTATGTCTAATTGGGCATGGAGAGACTCGCTTGAGGCGAAGTCTTTCTATCTGACATCAAGCACCCAGCGCAGCGCCTTGTTCTGGACACACTGCGGTTTAAGTAAGTTTGTTTTTGCTGCAAGAGAGAGGGCTAGAGGAGAGTAAGTTATCAGAGAACGTATTAGGGATTTGTAGAGGTGTAGTTTGGTGCGTTGGGAGGCATGTTTCAGCTTGTAGAGGCCCGCAAGGGCCTTACTAGCTATTGCATGCCTTGAGTGAATGTGTCCGTGTAAGCGAAGAAGGTAGTCAAGATTAACGCCAAGGACAGTGACAGATTGTGTGATGGGGATGTAAGTGCGGGTGTCAGCTGTTCTGAGCTCGACAGGTAATGGAGGACCACGTTTCCTGTAGTTAAAATACGTAATGCTGGATTTAGCTGCATTGGTTTTGATCCTCCATTTTTGTTCCAAGATGGCTATCCTGTCGACCTCATTTTGTATTTTGTGTGTGAGTGTATCTATATTGGCATGAGTGATAAGTTGTGTAATGTCGTCTGCATAGGCTAGTGTGATGGATTTATGGTATACAGGTGTTGGAATGTCGTTAGTGTATAAAATGTAGAGGGTAGGGGAGAGGACAGATCCCTGGGGTACTCCAGCATTTAGTGTGACGTAGTCAGAGTAACAGCCTTGGAATTTTATTCTCATCGTACGGCCGTCTAGGAAGTTGCAGAGGAGTTTACGAGTACTGAGAGGCAGGTTAAAGTTAGTGCAGAGTTTGTACTTGAGCCCTTCGTGCCAGACAGTGTCAAAAGCTTTTTCAACGTCTTTTGCAACCAGGGCTGTCCTGTTTCTTTGTTTTGTGTTTATGTGGATGTAGTGGCATCCTGTGTGGATCTGTGTGTTCTGAAGCCAAACTGGCCATCAGAAAGTAGAGAGTTGTGTCCAGGTATCTGCGAAGGCGATGGTTGATGAGTTTTTCAAAGAGTTTTCCTAAAGTTTCGAGGAGGCTAATAGGGCGATAGTTTCTAGGATCAGAGTGGTCTTTTTTGGGTTTAGGAAGGAGGATAGCAGTAGCAGCTTTGAAGAGGGAAGGGAAGTATCCAGAGGCAAGGGAGGCATTGAGGAGGTTTGCGTAGGCAGTAATGATAGAGTCAGGAAGGTGTTTTAGGAGGAAGGTGTCTGAGGAGAGTTTTAATGTCTGTGTTGGTGAAAGAAGTGTCGAGTTCTTGGAAGAAAGTAAAAGAGTCTAGATGTATGTTCCTATCTGGTGTTGTTTCTTGTGTGTGTGCAGTGTTCCAGTGATCTATGTTCCGAATGTGTTGAATAACGTTAGGGTGAGGTGGGTGAGGATGGAAGATGTTCTCCCAGATGTGTTTGAAGATATTGGTAGCAGCCTGCGGGTCTGAGATGTGTGTGTTGTTGTGGGTGATGTGTTTGAATTTGTTGGTGGGAGTTGTGCCTCTGATTTTTTTGATAAAGTTCCAGAAGGCTTTAGTGTTTTTAATACGCTGTTTGTCCGCTTGTTGTATGAGTTGTGACTAGTGACTGGGTGAACCATACATGTGGGCTGGTTTAGGGTTGCTGGGTAACAAGTACAGAAGTTCCTTCCTCTAGTGCGTTTGAGTATTTGTCTGGTTTTGCATAGAAAATCTTTGGTGAGTGTCTCCCACTGTTGAGTGCTGATGGGTTCGTATGTAGACTGATCATTCAAGAGGTCCATCATTTTGTACATGGAATACTTCGCCAACATCATCCCTTCAAGCGTCACTTGGTTACGTTACGTGGACGACGTCCTCGTAATAACTCCCAAACGTTTTGATGTACGGAATCTTCAGGCAAGGGTCAATGCAGTTGAACCGGCGATCCAGTTTACACTAGAAGAAGAATCCAATGACAAGCTACCTTTCCTCGACGTCCTCATTCACAAAGTAGACAACAGCCTAAGATTTCAAGTTTATCGGAAACCTACCAATAAAAACGATCTCACACACTTCTGTTCCAGTCAAGATACTAAGACCAAAAGAGGCATCATCATCGGGTTTTTCCTAAGAGCATACCGAATTTGTAGTCCTGAGCTTCTTGACGAGGAATGTACATACACTCACCGAACCTTCACAGATTTACATTTTCCTTCCTTTATCATCAAAGACTGCAAGAAAAGAGCCCTTCAGATCATTAATTCTCCACGCACCAACACCACTCCCAACAAAGTTATAATTCTTCCTAACAGCCAGGTTGCACTGAACGTTGCTAAAGTACTTTCACAAGCTAACACCAGAGTCGCCATCGCTTCCAGCACTTCGATAAAGGATCTAACCAGAACAAAATCCAAGCACCACGAACCAGTCAACGCAGGGGTTTACACTATACCCTGTGGAGGCTGCGACAAGATTTATAAGAACATAAGAACATAAGAATGGAGGAACATTGCAGAAGGCCTACTGGCCCATGCGAGGCAGGCCCTTATCAAAACGACCTCTACCTAAAGCTACCCAAGAAATAACTCCCGTACCCAATGACACCAATCAAACCCAGCCCCTCCCACTCATATAATTGTCCAATCTCTTCTTAAAGCTACCCAAGGTCCCAGCCTCTATCACCCTACTGGGAAGACTGTTCCACTCATCTACAACTCTGTTAGAAAACCAGTACTTACCTATGTCCTTTCTAAATCTAAATTTATCCAACTTAAATCCATTATTTCTGGTTCTTACCTGGTTCGACACACTCAGTACTTTATTAATATCTCCCTTGTTTATGCCCGGCATCCACTTATACACTTCAATGATATCTCCACTCGTTCTACGCCTCTCCAGAGAGTGGATATTTAAGGCTTTAAGTCTATCTTCATACGGGAGGTTCCTTACACAGTAAATAATTTTAGTCATTCTTTTCTGTATGTTCTCAAATGAGTCTATATCCATCCTGTAGCAAGGGGACCAAAACTGAGCAGCATAATCTAAACGAGGCCTCACTAGTGATGTATAGAGCTGTAAAATAACTTTTGGACTTCTATTACTTATACTTCTTGAGATAAATCCAAGTAATCTGCTGGCCTTGTTGCACACACTAAGGCACTGCTGTCTTGGCTTTAGATTTCTGCTTACCATGACTCCCAAGTCTTTTTCACATTCTGCATGATCAAGCTCTACTTCTTGGTTATTTTCATTACCAAGGGCTAGTACCTTACACTTATCCACATTGAACTTCATCTGCCATTTTTCAGACCAAGACATTAATTTGTCCAAATCCTCCTGGAGTTCATTGCTATCCTCCTCAGAGTGAATTATACGGCCCATCTTTGTATCATCAGCAAACTTACTCATGTCACTCGTAATCCCTTCATCAAGGTCATTAATGTAAATTATGAACAAGAGGGCCCAAAACTGATCCTTGTGGAACGCCACTAGTGACTAATCCCCATTCAGATTTCACTCCATTAATGGTAACTCTCTGCTTTCTATTGGTAAGCCACGCCTCTATCCATGCTAGAACTTCACCTCCTATACCATGAGTTGCCACTCTTCTTAAGAGTCTCCTGTGAGGTACTCTATCAAAGGCTCTACTAAAATCCAAATAAACAATATCATATTCCTTATCACTGTCAACTGCCTCAAATGTTCTATTGAAGAACGTCAGTAGGTGTGTCAGGCAGGAATCCATGTTGAGATTCATTTATCAAGTTATGCTCTTCAAGGTGACTTCTAATAATGTCAGCTATAATTGATTCTAATAACTTGCCCACTATAGATGTCAGGCTTATTGGACGGTAATTTGAAGGAACGGACTTATCCCCTGATTTGAATATAGGAACCACATTAGCCATCTTCCACAACTCTGGCACAACACCGGTAAGGGTAGACGCATTAAACACACTCGTTAATGGCTGACTAAGTTCCATCTTGCATTCCTTAAGTACCCTGGAAAACAACTCATCGGGTCCCGGGGACTTATTTTGCTTCAGTTTGTCTATCTGTTTAATAACCATGTCCTTCGTGACAGTAATATTAGTTAATTTAAATTCATCAGGAACTAAATAATTGTTAATTACTGGAATCTTATTTACATCTTCCTGTGTAAAAACTGACAAAAAATAGTCATTAAATAGGGAACACATTTCCAGTTCATTATCCGTCAGCTGTCCATTCCCAATTTTCAGAGGTCCTACTTTTTCCTTCACCTTCGTCCTATACACTTGAAAGAACCCCTTTGGATTAGTCTTTGATTCATTAGCAACTCTAATTTCATAGTCATGTTTAGCCTTTCTAATCCCCTTTTTTACTTCTCTTTTAAGCTAAACATATTGGTCAGTAAGGTTAACCTCTCCTCTTCTGATGCGCCTAAAAATTCCCCTTTTCTCCCCTAATAAATGCTTTAGCCTACTGTTAACCCATTTGGGATCGTTATTATTAGACCTAATTTCTCTCTGGGGAATGTATATACTTTGGGCACGGTGTACATTATTAAGAAAAAAATCATAAAAGCAGATCCCTTCATGATCATAAGTATGATTATCGTCAATAAAATCATTAGCTACATAACCCCAATCAAGATTAGACAGGTGTTCCCTAAGTCCATTATAATCGGCAGAACGGAAATCAGGGATTTTTACTGTATTATCATTATTCTTGCATTCCCAGTTAATGCTAAAAGTGATGGATTTGTGATCACTTGCGCCAAGCTCTTCAGTGATCTCCAGATTATTTACGAGTGTATCCTTATTTGACAAGACTAGGTCTAACAAATTATTACCCCTGGTAGGCTCTGTTACACACTGCTTCAGAAAACAGTCCTGAACTGTTTCCATAAAGTCACTGGACTCTAGATTACCTGTCAAAGAATTCCAGTCAATTTGACTAAAGTTAAAGTCCCCTACTATGACTGTGTTATTGTGTCTAGAAGCCCTAACAATTTCGTCCCAAAGAAGTCTCCCTCTATCGTGAACCAAGCCTGGAGGTCGGTATATTACACCTAGAATTAGTTTTTCTTGACCCTCTACAAACTCTAACCAAACCGATTCTGTTACTGTTCCATCTATTTTTATACCTGTTTTTATGGAACAATTAATATTTTTTCGAACATATAATGCAACTCCTCCCCCCTTCCCATTACATCTATCCACATGGAACAACTTAAACCCTTGAATATTACACTCACCAATCATATCCCGACTCTTTAAATCATACCACGTTTCAGTTAATGCAATGCTATCAAAGTTCCCAGCACATGCTACCAAACGTAGTTCATTAATTTTATTTCTTGCACTTCGACTGTTAGCATAAAATACCATCATTTTTTTTTCTTCTGTACATTTTTCCTATTCATCTTTGTTTTTACACATTTTCTGAAATTATCATTACCCAGAGTTACTCCATGACAGTTACTATTAAGATTATCCATACTCATTATTTATCATTTCTAAACCCATACCTCTAACTAATCTAACATTATCCATACTCATTATTTATCGTTTCTAAACCTATACCTCTAACTAATCCTAATTTAAAGTCCTAACAACCCCCTCAACTGAGCTAGCAAGAAAACCCACACCTGCCCTGGATAAGTGAACCTCATCCCTGGCATACATGTCATTTCGGCCATAGAAGTTGTCCCAGTTGCCAATGAATGATACTGCATTATCCTTACAGTGTTTATCCAGCCAGCAATTAATACCAATTGCTCTGGACAACCATTCATTACCAACACCTCTTCTTGGCAAAATGCCACATATAACAGGGTGCCCCCCTTCTTCCTAATTATGTCTATAGCTGTCCTGAACTTTCTAACTAAATCCTCACTTCTACTCTTGCTACATCATTGCCTCCAGCACTGAGGCAAATAATAGGATTGATCCCATTACCGTTCATGATGTTGTCAAGCCGGTTAACAATGTCCTCCATCCCAGCCCCAGGAAAGCAAACCCTCTGTCTCCTTCTCCTGTCCTTCAAGCAGAATGCCCTATCCATGTATCTAACCTGGCTATCCCCAACAACAACAATATTCTTACCTTCCTTGGTGTCGTTCGTCGTGACGTTCCCAGTAGTCGACTCACATTCGTCGGGTAGCACTGAGAATGCATTAGAAGTTTCAAAAGCAGTCTCTTCTTCATTGTTTCTGTCTTTCCATTCTTCTTGATCGTCAACTTCGTTCCCTGCTGTCCAGCCAATGACCACGTTCCCTTCTTGACCCGAGGACTCAAAACAGAAGGACTACCACGAATCCTCTTGTTTTCCTCAGTCAATCGCCGTATCCCCATCATCGCTACTCTCAATTCTTCATTAAGCTGCTGGTAAAGTTGCTCGACGGAGGGCATCTTGGTTCAGTAGGTGAAACAGCAAGAAACCTCGACACCCGCCCCAATGAACACATATATGCATGTAGGAACGATAACTTGAACAACGCCTGTGTACAACACCGAAATTCTATCAATCATCTCGTGAAGTTCAGGGACGCCCAATTAGTGATCAAAGAAACTAATTTCCGCAGACGCAAGTGCCTTGAATCTTCACTAATAGCTGTTTCTAGCACAATTAAACAAAATAAAGGCAGCTTCACCATCTCTGAAGTCTTAGCAAGAATCCTCCTGAAAACAGTAAACCCTGCCATTACATAGTCTCTCCTGTTAATACTACACAAGCACATTACAGAGAATGAACACTGAAACAGACCTTCTCTATCCAGCCTCCAATAGAAATATTTGTCTAATCAATTTTTATGTTTCCCAAGTAATAGCTTTTATATCCTTTACTCATGTGCAAGTTAATTGTTCTAACATATTGTATTACTATCACTACTACTACTACCATTAATATTGCACCTCACTCTGAGCCTATATATACCCTCTGTGTCCATGTTCTGTTTGTAACGGCTTGACAAAGCTCCTGGAGAGCGAAACGTTGCCACAATAAAATGTCACATTAGTTGTACTTGTGTCCTTTTACAGTATAACATTATCTACATCCATCAGGAAACTTCCCTACAAAGATGGACTGCGAACCCTGACTTTACACTCTTTAACGGCGTAGAACGAGGGAGATAAGAACATAAGAATGGAGGAACACTGCAGAAGGCCTACTGGCCCATACAAGGCAGTTCCTTTACTGGTCCATACAAGACAGGTCCTTGTAGAAGATGTACAAGTGGAACATTGATGTAAATAAATGGGATATAAATTGCTGAGGATATCTAACCAGGAAAGAACTCGAAGTAATGGATTCAAGTTGGATAAATTCAAATTTAGAAAGGATATAGGAAAGCATTGTTCTGACAATAAATTTGTTGAATGAGTGGAAAAACGCCTGGTAATGTTATTAAAGCTATTACCTCGGGAAGTTGAAAAAAATATATTAGAGAATTATGAACTGGACTCGTTGGGTGCAAGAAGGTCTTGCCTAGCATGGGCCAGCAGATCTGCAGTGAATTATTGTTCTCATGTGATCAACATTGAAGATCAAGATTTCTGTTCTCTTGTGTTAAAAATCGCATATTACATTCTTAAATCACGAGGTGTGTCATCCTGTCCCAGTGTGAGTTACAAGGTGTGTCATCCTGTCCTAGTGTGAGTTACAAGGTGTGTCATCCTGTCCCAGTGTGAGTTACAAGGTGTGTCATCCTGTCCCAGTGTGAGTTACAAGGTGTGTCATCCTGTTCCAGTGTGAGTTACAAGGTGTGTCATCCTGTCCCAGTGTGAGTTACAAGGTGTGTCATCCTGTCCCAGTGTGAGTTACAAGGTGTGTCATCCTGTCCCAGTGTGAGTTACAAGGTGTGTCATCCTGTCCCAGTGTGAGTTACAAGGTGTGTCATCCTGTCCTAGTGTGAGTTACAAGGTGTGTCATCCTGTCCCAGTGTGAGTTACAAGGTGTGTCATCCTGTCCCAGTGTGAGTTACAAGGTGTGTCATCCTGTCCCAGTGTGAGTTACAAGGTGTGTCATCCTGTCCCAGTGTGAGTTACAAGGTGTGTCATCCTGTTCCAGTGTGAGTTACAAGGTGTGTCATCCTGTCCCAGTGTGAGTTACAAGGTGTGTCATCCTGTCCCAGTGTGAGTTACAAGGTGTGTCATCCTGTCCCAGTGTGAGTTACATGGTGTGTCATCCTGTCAGAGTGTGAGTTACAAGGTGTGTCATCCTGTCAGAGTGTGAGTTACAAGGTGTGTCATCCTGTCCCAGTGTGAGTTACAAGGTGTGTCCTGTTCCAGTGTGAGTTACAAGGTGTGTCATCCTGTCCTAGTGTGAGTTACAAGGTGTGTCATCCTGTCCCAGTGTGAGTTACAAGGTGTGTCATCCTGTCCCAGTGTGAGTTACAAGGTGTGTCATCCTGTCCCAGTGTGAGTTACAAGGTGTGTCATCCTGTCCCAGTGTGAGTTACAAGGTGTGTCATCCTGTCCCAGTGTGAGTTACAAGGTGTGTCATCCTGTCCCAGTGTGAGTTACAAGGTGTGTCATCCTGTCCTAGTGTGAGTTACAAGGTGTGTCATCCTGTTCCAGTGTGAGTTACAAGGTGTGTCATCCTGTCAGAGTGTGAGTTACAAGGTGTGTCATCCTGTCCCAGTGTGAGTTACAAGGTGTGTCATCCTGTCCCAGTGTGAGTTACAAGGTGTGTCATCCTGTCCCAGTGTGAGTTGGAAGATGTGTCATCCTGTCCCATTGTGAGTTACAAGGTGTGTCATCCTGTCCCAGTGTGAGTTACAAGGTGTGTCATCCTGTCCCAGTGTGAGTTACAAGGTGTGTCATCCTGTCCCAGTGTGAGTTACAAGGTGTGTCATCCTGTCCCAGTGTGAGTTACAAGGTGTGTCACCCTGCCCCAGTGTGAATCAGGTGTGTCACACTCCCAGTATGAATCACGAGGTGTGTCACCGTCCCAGTGTGAATCATGAGGTGTGTCACCCTGTCCCACTGTGAGTCACGTGTTGAGTCATACTGTCCCAGTGTGAGTCACAAGATGTGTCGCCCTGTCCCATGATAAAGCATTATTTGCATGTTTGTCTAATGAAAGTCATTAAAACTGTCTTATTGTTGAATGACTGACAATGACTGTACTTTTCCATGGCGAGCTGAGAGCTTTCTGCTTTCTGCTTTCAACACCTCTGGTATGGCTCTCCTGGAAAACATGAGATCATGAAAGTGATCTGTTGGTACACTATTTGCAGCACAGCTTGTGTAGTGTTTAGAACAGTGGTTCTTAACCTTGTTGGAGGTACTGAACCCCGCAAGTTTCATCCGTGTGTTCACCGAACCTTCGTAACTGGAAAAATGAAATATGATTTCTTCAAAATATGATTTTAATCAAAACTGCAAATCAATGTGACTTTTGCTGTTGCCTTTCAGAGACAAGTTTAGAAATGATCGGCTTCACCTTGGCAAGTGCAACTCTCATATCATTTTTGCAACAAAGTCTGTTCATTTCTTCGTTTTGATGTCTACCATCCTCGCAAAGATACGTTGCAACAAACGACGTGAGTATCTCAAGAGCTCTCTTAGCAATAAGAGGCTACGCTACGATTTGGTGACACCAGAACGTTGAGAGCGTTGTTGAAGAGTTATAGTTGAACCTGGCTCTGCTGGAGTTCAGTGATTTCGTCGAGGTATTCATCATTGACATCTGCTGTCGCAACACTGAACGTGAACGGCTGTCTCACCCATGCTGGATATGACTCTCTGGTGGGGAAGTATCTGTCGAGAGACTTTGCTGCAAGCTCATCTAAGTGCATGCCAATTGCTTGCTTCAGTTTCCAGGGTACAGAAATGTCTCCGATTTCAGACACGTCTTCGATCTTACTTACACAGTCGTCCAGCAGGGAAAAGTTTGCGAAGTTAACATTCACACAGACACTGTGTGTGTGTGTGTGTGTCGTGTGTGTCGTGTGTGTCGTGTGTGTGTCGTGTGTGTCGTGTGTGTGTGTCGTGTGTGTGTGTCGTGTGTGTGTCGTGTGTGTCGTGTGTGTGTGTCGTGTGTGTGTCGTGTGTGTGTCGTGTGTGTCGTGTGTGTGTCGTGTGTGTGTGTGTGTGTCGTGTGTGTGTGTGTGTGTGTGTCGAGCGTGTGTGTGTGTGTGTGTGCGTGCGTGTGTGTGTGTGTGTGTGTGTGTGTGTGTATGTGTGTGTGTGTGTATGTGTGTCGTGTGTGTGTGTGTGTCGTGTGTGTGTGTGTGTGTCGTGTGTGTGTCGTGTGTGTGTCGTGTGTGTGTCGTGTGTGTGTCGTGTGTGTGTCGTGTGTGTGTCGTGTGTGTGTGTGTGTGTGTCGAGCGTGTGTGTGTGTGTGTGTGCGTGCGTGTGTGTGTGTGTGTGTGTGTGTGTGTGTGTGTATGTGTGTGTGTGTGTATGTGTGTGTGTGTGTATGTGTGTCGTGTGTGTGTGTGTGTCGTGTGTGTGTGTGTGTCGTGTGTGTGTCGTGTGTGTGTCGTGTGTGTGTCGTGTGTGTGTCGTGTGTGTCGTGTGTGTCGTGTGTGTGTGTGTGTGTGTGTGTGTGGAGTGTGTGTGTGTGGAGTGTGCGTGTGTCGTGTGCGTCGTTCGTGTGTGTGTGTGTGTGTGTGTGTGTGTGTGTGTGTGTGTGTGTGTGTGCCGTGTGTGTGTGTGTGTGTGTGTGTGTGTCGTGTGTGTGTCGTTTGTGTGTGTGTGTGTGTGTACTCACCTAGTTGTACTCACCTAGTTGAGGTTGCGGGGGTCGAGTCCGAGCTCCTGGCCCCGCCTCTTCACTGATCGCTACTAGGTGTGTGTGTGTGTGTGTGTGTGTACTCACCTAGTTGAGGTTGCAGGGGTCGAGTCCAAGCTCCTGGCCCCGCCTCTTCACTGGTCGCTACTAGGTGTGTGTGTGTACTCACCTAGTTGAGGTTGCGGGGGTCGAGTCCGAGCTCCTGGCCCCGCCTCTTCACTGATCGCTACTAGGTGTGTGTGTGTGTGTGTGTGTGTGTGTGTGTGTGTGTGTGTGTGTGTACTCACCTATTTGTACTCACCTATTTGTGGTTGCAGGGGTCGAGTCATAGCTCCTGGCCCCGCCTCTTCACTGATTGCTACTAGGTCCTCTCTCTCCCTGCTACATGAGCTTTATCATACCTCGCCTTAAAACTATGTATGGTTCCCGCCTCCACTACTTCACTTTCTAGACTATTCCACGACTTGACTACTCTATGACTGAAGAAATACTTCCTAACATCCCTTCGATTCATCTGAGTCTTCAACTTCCAACTGTGACCTCTTGTGTCTGTGTCCCATCTCTGGAACATCCTGTCTTTGTCCACCTTGTCTATTCCGCGCAGTATTTTATATGTCGTTATCATGTCTCCCCTGACCCTCCTGGCCTCCAGTGTCGTCAGGCCGATTTCCCTCAACCTTTCTTCGTAGGACAATCCCCGTAGCTCTGGGACTAGTCTTGTTGCAAACCTTTGCACTTTCTCTAATTTCTTGACGTGCTTGACTAGGTGTGGATTCCAAACTGGTGCTGCATACTCCAGTATGGGCCTGACGTAAATGGTATACAGTGTCTTGAACGATTCCTTACTGAGGTATCGGAACGCTATCCGTAGGTTTGCCAGGCGCCCGTATGCTGCAGCAGTTATCTGATTTATGTGCGCCTCAGGAGATATGCTCGGTGTTATACTCACCCCCAGATCTTTTTCCTTGAGTGAGGTTTGCAGTCTTTGGCCATCTAAACTATATTGTGTCTGCGGTCTTCTTTGCCCTTCTCCAATCTTCATGACTTTGCATTTGGCAGGGTTAAACTCAAGGAGCCAGTTTCTGGACCAGGCTTGCAGCCTGTCCAGGTCTCTTTGTAGTCCTGCCTGATCCTCATCCGATTTGATTCTTCTCATTAACTTCACATCATCTGCAAACAAGGACACTTCTGAGTCTATCTCTTCCGTTATGTCGTTCACATATACCAAGAACAGCACAGGTCCTAGGACTGACCCCTGTGGAACCCCGCTTGTCACAAGCGCCCACTCTGACACCTCGTCACGTACCATGACTCGTTGTTGCCTCCCTGTCAGGTATTCTCTGATCCATTGCAGTGCCTTTCCTGTTATGTGTGCCTGATCTTCTAGCTTTTTCAGTAACCTCTTGTGAGGAACTGTGTCGAAGGCCTTTTTGCAGTCCAAAAAAATGCAGTCGATCCACCCCTCTCTCTCTTGTCTTACTTCTGTCACCTTGTCATAAAACTCTAGTAGGTTTGTGACACAGGATTTTCCTTCCCTGAAACCATGCTGGTTGTCAATTATACACTTGTTTCTTTCCAGGTGCTCCACCACTCTCCTCCTGATGATCTTCTCCATGACCTTGCATACTATACACGTTAGTGATACAGGTCTGTAGTTTAGTGCCTCATGTCTGTCTCCCTTTTTAAAAATTGGGACTACATTTGCCATCTTCCATACCTCAGGGAGTTGCCCAGTTTCAAATGATGTGTTGAAGATCTTTGTTAATGGCACACACAATATCTCTGCTCCCTCTTTAAGGACCCACGGAGAGATGTTGTCTGGTCCCACCGCCTTTGAGGTGTCAAGTTCGCATAGCAGCTTCTTCACTTCCTCCTTGGTTATATGTACCTCATCCAGCACTTGCTGGTGTACCCCCCTGTTCTGATTTCCTGGAGTCCTACTGGTTTCCACTGTAAATACTTCTTTAAATCTCGTGTTGAGCTCCTGACATACCTCTCGGTCGTTGCTTGTGAATTCCCCATCACCCTTCCTCAGTCTGATTACCTGGTCCTTGACTGTTGTTTTCCTCCTGATGTGGCTGTACAACAGCTTCGGGTCAGTCTTGACTTTCGATGCTATGTCATTTTCATATTGTCGCTGAGCCTCCCTTCTTATCTGTGCATATTCATTTCTGGCTCTTCGGCTTATCTCTTTATTTTCCTGAGTTCTCTGTCTTCTGTACCTTTTCCATTCTCTAGTACACCTAGTTTTTGCCTCCCTACACCTTTGGGTGAACCAAGGACTCGTTCTGTTCTTCCCATTATTTCTGTTTCCCTTGGGAACAAACCTCTCCTCTGCCTCCTTGCATTTTGTTGCCACATAGTCCATCATTTCTTGTACTGGTTTTCCTGTCAGTTCCCTCTCCCACTGAATGTTTTGAAGGAAGTTCCTCATGCCTGAGTAGTTCCCCCTTTTGTAGTTTGGTTTTTCCCATCCTATTCCTGCTACTCTCTCCACTTGGAGCTCAACTATGTAGTCGAAGCACAGAACCACATGATCACTAGCTCCCAGGGGCCTTTCATACAAGATATCCTCGATGTCTGTACTACTCAAGGTGAATACAAGGTCCAGTCTTGCTGGTTCATCTTCTCCTCTCTCTCTGGTAGTGTCTCTAACATGTTGATGCATGAGGTTTTCCAGTACTACATCCATCATCTTGGCTCTCCATGTTTCGGAACCCCCATGGGGCTCCAGGTTTTCCCAGTCAATCTCCTTGTGATTGAAATCACCCATAACTAGTAACTTTGCTCCCCCCACGTGTGCTCTCCTGGCCACCTCGGCTAGTGTGTCGACCATGGCTCTGTTGCTCTCATCGTATTCTTCTCTTGGTCTCCTGCAGTTCTGTGGTGGGTTGTACATTACTGCAATTATCACCTTATGTCCCTCAGACTGGATTGTTCCTACTAAGTAGTCCCTTTCACCCGTGCCATCCATTCCTTCCATTTTCTCAAAACCCCACTGGCTTTTAATGAGCAGTGCAACTCCTCCTCCCCCTCTCCTCCCTCTGTCTTTCCTGAAGATTTGATATCCGGGTGGAAAGATTGAATCTGTTATTATTCTGGTGAGTTTTGTTTCTGTGAGTGCTATTATGTCTGGGGATGTCTCCTTGATTCTTTCGTGCCACTCCTCATACTTATTTGTTATTCCATCTGCATTTGTATACCATACCTTCAACTTCTTTTCTAAGACTGTGGTCTGGGAGGTGTATTGGGGTTGGGGAAGTGGGAGACCTGATAAGGAACTATGGGTGGTTGCTGTGGGGGTGGAGTTTGTAATGTAGTGGGTGGGGGCATTGGATATGGCATGGGTGTTTTGGTTTAGAGTGTTTGGCTGCACTGGGGTTGACCTGGTTGGGAGGCTTCTATAGGAAGCTGTGAGGGAGGTTGTATTTGATCTTCTTCCTGTGTCTGGGATCTCCTGTCTGTCTTCTCCATCCCCTCTCTTTCCTCCTTTCGCCTTTGTACCATCTCTCTCAGTTTCCGCCTTTCGTCTTGTGTTCTGTCGCGGTCGAGATACACCTTCCTGTATGCCTGCATGTCCCTTAATCGTGCTTTTTCCTGCAGTATCCTGTTCCGAGTCGATTCTGCCTTGAAGGTCACTTTCACTGGCCGGGTTCTTTTTTTTACAAACCCCCCTATTCTCCGAAAATTTTCCAGCTGGGTCATGTCGTCTTCTCCGATTACTTTCATGATGCTTTCAATTGCTTTTTTTTCCCCTTTTTTTCTTGCTTCATATGTTTCCCCTTCAACTTCCTGTAGCCCATACACAAAGACTGACCTCACCCTTTCATTCTCCCACTGCATATCCCTGTGTATCCCCTCATTCAATTTGATTTCCTCCATTGCAGCTTTCCTTTCTTCAGTTTCACTAGCTACTGTACATGGGCTCAGTGGCCTGTCATTTTCCCTTCTCGGCTTTCCCTGGGCTCTGTTGTGGTCTTTTAGGGCCTCCACATATAGCTTAGCTCTTTCATTTACTACAGTCTCCACTGATAGAGCTTCTACATGCAGTTTTGCTCCTTCTTTCCCTACAGTCCCCTTATTTGTGGCTGAGGTAGCGGTCTCTGTTGTCAATCCCAAAATGTTCTTTAGTTCTTTAGGCTGTTTCAGATTTTCCAGTTCCTCTTCTAAACTCTGTATCCTGGCCTCTGCTGCTTTGACTTTCACCTCCCACTTCCTGCTTTCCATGTCTATCCTCTCTTCCATTCTCATGCTAAGTTCTTCTAGTTTCTTTTCCCATTCTTGTTCCCTTTTTGTGAGCTCTGCTGCCCAATCTTCCTTTGCAGTTTCCTCCTCCTGTCCCTTGGGTTTTCTTGTTGCTCTCTGGCAACCCATTTTTGTTTTATCCTGATTGCCTCAGAGTGGGAAACCTATGTAATTCTGTATGTTAGGTTAGTATTGTATATGTCAGAGTGTGGGGGGGGGGAGGTAGAGGAGGAACTGTGGCTATATGCGAGAATAGTGGGGAGGGGGAGTGGGAAGGAGAGTGAAGCAAGTGGGTAAGTGGGTGAGGGAGAGGTGGGGAGGGGGAGGGTGAAAGAGGGAGGGGAGGGATCAGGTGAAGGAATGAGATGTCGGTGGGGGAGGGGGGGAGTGTATGTGTGAGTCTGGCAATATGTGTGTGTGTGTGTGTGTGTGTGTTGTGTGTGTTGTGTGTGTTGCGTGTGTGTGGGGGGGGGGGTGGGGGGGGGGGGGGTGTGGGGGGTGTGGGTGGGTGTGTGGGTGGGTGTGGGTGGGTGTGTGGGTGGGTGTGTGGGTGTGTGTGTGTTTGGGTGTGTGTGTGTTTGGGTGTGTGTGGGTGTGTGTGTGGGGGTGTGTGGGTGGGTGGGTGTGGGTGGGTGTGGGTGGGTGTGTGTGGGTGTGTGTGGGTGTGTGGGTGTGTGTGGGTGTGTGTGGGTGTGTGTGTGTGTGTGGGGGTGTGTGGGTGGGTGTGTGGGTGGGTGTGTGGGTGGGTGTGTGGGTGGGTGGGTGTGTGGGTGGGTGTGTGGGTGGGTGTGTGGGTGGGTGGGTGGGTGTGTGGGTGGGTGTGTGGGTGTGGGTGTGTGGGTGTGGGTGTGCGTGCGCACACTAGGCTACGCTACTCTTTTGAAGATTATAAAAAAAAAAATTTCACAATCAATTCCTTATTAATATGCACTAATATATACTATATAATATTAATTTCGTACACTTGTGTTTGTGTGTGTGTTTCCTAGCTTGTCGTTCTTTGAAAAAGAGGGGGGGGGGGTCACGTTAACACTATTTGTTATTGTTGTTATTGTTGTGTGTGTGTGTGTGTGCCGTGTGTGTGTGTGTGTGTGTGTCGTGTGTGTGTCGTTTGTACTCACCTAGTTGTACTCACCTAGTTGAGGTTGCGGGGGTCGAGTCCGAGCTCCTGGCCCCGCCTCTTCACTGATCGCTACTAGGTCACTCTCCCTGAGCCGTGAGCTTTATCATACCTCTGCTTAAAGCTATGTATGGATCCTGCCTCCACTACATCGCTTCCCAAACTATTCCACTTACTGACTACTCTGTGGCTGAAGAAATACTTCCTAACATCCCTGTGATTCATCTGTGTCTTCAGCTTCCAACTGTGTCCCCTTGTTACTGTGTCCAATCTCTGGAACATCCTGTCTTTGTCCACCTTGTCAATTCCTCTCAGTATTTTGTATGTCGTTATCATTTCCCCCCTATCTCTCCTGTCCTCCAGTGTCGTCAGGTTGATTTCCCTTAACCTCTCCTCGTAGGACATACCTCTTAGCTCTGGGACTAGTCTTGTTGCAAACCTTTGCACTTTCTCTAGTTTCATCACGTGCTTGGCTAGGTGTGGGTTCCAAACTGGTGCCGCATACTCCAATATGGGCCTAACATACACGGTGTACAGGGTCCTGAATGATTCCTTATTAAGATGTCGGAATGCTGTTCTGAGGTTTGCTAGGCGCCCATATGCTGCAGCAGTTATTTGGTTGATGTGCGCTTCAGGAGACGTGCCTGGTGTTATACTCGCCCCAAGATCTTTTTCCTTGAGTGAGGTTTGTAGTCTCTGACCCCCTAGACTGTACTCCGTCTGCGGCCTTCTTTGCCCTTCCCCAATCTTCATGACTTTGCACTTGGTGGGATTGAACTCCAGGAGCCAATTGCTGGACCAGGTCTGCAGCCTGTCCAGATCCCTTTGTAGTTCTGCCTGGTCTTCGATCGAGTGTATTCTTCTCATCAACTTCACGTCATCTGCAAACAGGGACACCTCAGAGTCTATTCCTTCCGTCATGTCGTTCACAAATACCAGAAACAGCACTGGTCCTAGGACTGACCCCTGCGGGACCCCGCTGGTCACAGGTGCCCACTCTGACACCTCGCCACGTACCATGACTCGCTGCTGTCTTCCTGACAAGTATTCCCTGATCCATTGTAGTGCCTTCCCTGTTATCCCTGCTTGGTCCTCCAGTTTTTGCACCAATCTCTTGTGTGGAACTGTGTCAAACGCCTTCTTGCAGTCCAAGAAAATGCAATCCACCCACCCCTCTCTCTCTTGTCTTACTGCTGTCACCATGTCATAGAACTCCAGTAGGTTTGTGACACAGGATTTCCCGTCCCTGAAAACATGTTGACTGCTGTTGATGAGATCATTCCTTTCTAGGTGTTCCACCACTCTTCTCCTGATAATCTTCTCCATGATTTTGCATACTATACATGTCAGTGACACTGGTCTGTAGTTTAATGCTTCATGTCTGTCTCCTTTTTTAAAGATTGGGACTACATTTGCTGTCTTCCATGCCTCAGGCAATCTCCCTGTTTCGATAGATGTATTGAATATTGTCGTGTGTGTGTGTGTGTGTGTGTGTGTGTGTGTGTGTGTGTGTGTGTGTGTGTGTGTGTGTGTGTGTGTGTGTGTGTGTCGTGTGTGTGTGTCGTGTGTGTGTGTCGTGTATGTGTGTATGTGTATGTGTGTATGTGTATGTGTATGTGTGTATGTGTGTATGTGTATGTGCGTGTGTGTAAGTGTACGTGTGTGTATGTGTGTGTATGTATGTGTGTGTGTGTGTGTGTGTGTGTGTGTGTGTGTGTGTGTGTGTGTGTGTGTGTGTGTGTGTGTGTGTGTGTGTGTGTGTGTGTGTGTGTGTGTCGTGTGTGTGTGTGTGTGTGTCGTGTGTGTGTGTGTCGTGTGTGTGTGTCGTGTGTGTGTGCGTCATGTGTGTGTGTGTGTGTGACCTCTGCCGAACCCCTGAGACTGACTCACCGAACTCCTGGGGTTCGGTCGAAGCCATGTTAAGAACCACTGGTTTAGAGCAATCACCAGCAAATCAGTTCAAACACTACTAAGAACCCTCAACGCTGTTTCCTTAAAAGTTCACAATTAATCTTCAAGTGAAACTAAAGACATTTACGTCTCTCCTGGACCATCTTCACGACTATTTGAATGGAATTCACATTGACGTTGAACAAAATAGTCAGTCATTTTAATTAAATTAAACCTTTAATGCTTCAGATGAAAACAGCTGGAAGCCACAAGACGACATCAACCAAGATGTACTAAGATGTATTATACATCTTCCATCATCTTCGTAAGAAAAAAATATCATCAGAAACCTATCACAAGTTTTAAACTAGCGCCACCTCGCCCACCACACACAAGGATTTAAAGGAGAAAAGATGCCTCGCGAATTCTCGTATCAAAATAACGGGGGCAGTTACAGTTTAGAACTTAAGAATATACACAAACATTGTTTTTATTGTTTTCTGTATAATTCATGGGAGTAATTTGTTACTAAATTCTTCAATATATTATCAAGGATAGTAACCTAATACACACACAATATATATATATATATATATATATATATATATATATATATATATATATATATATATATATATATATATATATATATATATAATATATATATATACACACACCTATTTGTGGTTGCACAGGTCGAGACTCAGCTCCTGGCTCCGCATCTTCACTGACCACTACTGGATCCTCCCTCTCCCTGCTCCACGAGTTTTAAGAACGTAAGAACATAAGAAAGAAGGAACACTACGACAGGCCTACTGACCTATGCGGAGCATGGGTCAGTAGGCCTGTTGCAGTGACTTCCTGTTGCAATGACTTCCCCCCGGATTAGCCCAATGACCCACCCAGTCTGGTCACCTCCACTCAAGGATGGAGCACGGCACCAGATCCAGCAGCACAAGCTAATCAGGTCCAACTCACACCCACCCACCCACACCCACTCGTGTATTTATCCACCATATTTTTAAAACTACACAACGTTTTAGCATGAATAACTGTACTCGGGAGTTTGTCCCACTCATCCACAACTCTATTACCAAACCAGTGCTTTCCTATATCCTTCCTGAATCTGAACTTTTTCCAACTTGAAACCATTGCTGTGAATCCTGTCTTGGCTGGAAATTTTCAGCACGCTATTTACATCCCCTTTCTTTATTCCTGTTTTCCATTTATACACATCAATCATATCCCCCCTAATTCTACGTCTTTCTAGAGAGTGCAGATTCAGGGCCCTCAGTCTATCTTCATAGGGAAGATTTCTGATACATGGGATCATCTTTGTCATCCTACTCTGTACGTTTTCCAGAGCATTTGTATCCATTCTGTAATACAGTGACCAGAACTGAGCAGCATAGTCTAAATGATGCCTAACCAAGGATATATAGAGTTGAAGAACAACCTGAGGACTTCTATTATTTATACTTCTAGATGTGAAGCCAAGAATTCTGTTAGCTTTATTGAGAACACTAATGCACTGTTGTCTTGGTTTTAGATTACTGCTAACCAGAACTCCTAAATCTTGTTCGCAATCAGTAGTATTAAGATCTACATTAGTTTATATGTGGCATGGTTATTTAACTGCCCAACATTTAGAACTTTGCATTTGTCAATATTAAACTGCACCTGCCACTTCTCCTACGATTGCATCAGTCTATTCAAATCATCCTGGAGTGCTCTAGTGTCCTCATTAGAATGAATTGGACGGCCTATTTTAGTGTCATCAGCAAATTTGCTTATGTCGCTATTTATTCCCTCATCTATGTCGTTTATGTAAATTGTGAACAACAACGGGCCCAACACTGACCCCTGAGGAACACCGCTTGTGACTTGCCCCCATTCTCATTTCTCCCAATTTATGCAAACTCTCTGCTGACTATTTGTCAGCCATGCCTCTACCCAGGAAAAAAATTCTTCTCCTATTCCGTGTGCTTTAAGTTTCCTCAATAGCCTCTTATGTGGAACTCTGTCGAAAGCCTTACTGAAGTCCATATACACAATATCATATTCATTACCATGATCTACCTCCTCAAGCACCTTAGTGAAAAAAGTTATTAAATTCGTGAGACAGGAACGCCCCTTTGTAAAACCGTAGTGAGATTCATTAATCAATCTGTGCCTATCAAGATGGCTACGAATTGCTTCGGCAATTATTAATTCTATAAATTTTCCCACTATGGAGGTAAGGCTTATTGGTCTATAGTTCGAAGCCAAGGACCTGTTACCTGCCTTGTAAATAGGTATTACATTTGCCATTTTCCACTTATCAGGCACTATGCCAGTTTGTAGTGATATGTTAAAAAGATTAGCCAAAGGTATGCTAAGTTCCTCTTTACATTCCTTTAACACCCTTGCAAACAGTTCATCAGAGCCTGGGGATTTGTTAGGTTTTAGTTTCTCTATTTGTCTGAGGACCACGTCACTTTTTACCGCAATCGTACATAGTTTATTATCCTGTTCTATATAATCTATTATTTCAGGAATATCGCTAGTATTTTCCTGGGTGAAAACTGAGAGGAAGTAGGTATTTAGAATTTCACAGAATATCCTTATCACTGTCAGTGATCTGACCAGAGTTACTCTTAAGTGGGCCAATCTTGTCTCTAATCTTACTTCTGTATACCTGAAAAAACCCTTTTGGGTTAGTCTTTGAATCCCTTGCGACCTTAGCCTCATAATCCCTTTTTGCTTTTCTTATTTCTTTCTTTATTTCTTTCTTTATTTCTTTCTTTATTTCTCTCTTTAATTGAATATATTGATTTCTTAACTGCCCATCCCCTCTTTTGATATGCCTATATATGCCTTTCTTTTGACCAATGAGATGTTTTAATCTATTGTTCATCCATTTGGGATAATTTTTGTTAGATCTAATTTCCCAACTCGGAACAAAAGTTGTCTGGGTCATCTAGAACTATGCTCTGAAAAACGTCATATTGGCAACCAAGATCACCTACCTGACCCATAGTCAGGACATCCCAATTTAGCTTACCCAGGTAATTTTTCAGTCCCATGAATTCGGCCAAGCGAAAATCTGGGACAGAGATTTGATTGCAGTTATCTGGGTAATTCTATGATATATTGAAACTAAGTGATTTGTGATCACTTTCCCCTAGCTCATCATTAACCTCAAGATTATTAATTAGTGAATCTTTGTTGGCAAGAACCAAGTCAAGCAGATTGTTTCCTCTAGTTGGTTCTGTCACAGCCTGTTCTAAAAAGCAATCCTGAACCGTATCAAGAAAGTCACTAGACTCAAGATTTCTTGTCATATTGTTCCAATCAATTTGTCTAAAGTTAAAATCTCCCATTATCACAACATTTTCATATCTAGATGCCTTATGAATTTCGTCCCATAACAGCTTACTGCACTCCCTATCAAGGTTTGGGGGCCTATAAATCACACCCAAAATTAATTTATCACGTCCCTCGAGAAACTGTAGCCAAACAGATTCTGTGTTCGATGTTTCTAATCTTATATCATGCCTAAGACAATTTAAATTTTCTCTGACATACATCGCCATTCCACCACCCTTCCTATTGACCCTATCAGTGTGGAATAGTTTATAACCCTGTATGTTGCATTCAGAAGGCATTTCTCTATCTTTCAGGTTGAACCAGGTCTCTGTTATACCAATAATATCTATATTACCTACACTTGCAAGTAATCTTAGCTCACCTATCTTATTTCTTAGACTCTTACTATTTGTATAGTAAACCTTAAGGGAGCTAGTCACTCGTTGCCCTCTACTATCTCTCTTTGTTTGTTGATCAATTCATTTGCCATTACTAGCAACTTTATTTTGAATACTGTCTTTTAAATATATCCCTGAGGTATCCCGGTAATAACTGCTGTTTTTAACCCTAATGCTGCAGGTTGATTGTTTCCCACAAACACCCATACCTCTATAATCTATCAGTTTAAATTCCTAGACAAGTCATCAATTACCTTCTCAATTGAATTGATTAATACAACCACTCCATCCCCAGAGAGATGAACCCCATCTCTTGCATACATATCACGTTTGCCAAAGAATAGGTCCCAGTTATCAATGAATGGGATTGCAAGTTCCTCACAGTACCTGTCTAGCCAGCAATTTATACCAATTGCCCTAGACATCCATTCATTGCCCAATCCCTTTCTATGCAAGATGCTACATATGAACCATACCCCCGGCCGGGATTGAACCCGCGGTCATAGAGTCTCAAAACTCCAGCCCGTCGCGTTAGCCACTAGACCCGTTAGCCACTAGACCAGCTAGCCACAATAAGATTCATCCAACTAGGTATATTTCTACAAATGCAAGTTTTTACAGACGAATTTCCAGCTAGCGTGGCCGTGACGAACTCTAGCATTTGTGGTCACAGAGGTGCCTGTGCTAACCTTCCTATGGTGTAGAAATATACCTAGTTGGATGAATCTTATTGTGGCTAGCTGGTCTAGTGGCTAACGCGACGGGCTGGAGTTTTGAGACTCTATGACCGCGGGTTCAATCCCGGCCGGGGGTATGGTTTGTTTGCAATCGTGTCATTACGATTTCTTGAGTCATGCTACATATGACTGGGATCCCTCCCTTAGACCTATTTCTATGGCTGACCTGTACTTATCAAGCAGCTCCTCTCTCTTGCCTTTTCCAATGTCATTACCCCCAGCACTAAGACAGATAATGGGCTTGTTCTCATTACCTGCCATAATATTATTCAACCTGCTATGTCACCAACACCAGCTCCAGGAAGGCACACTCTCTGTCTGGCCTTTCTGTCTCTGTTACAAAATGCACAGTCCATATTTCTTACCTGAGAATCGCCTATTATTAAAATATTCTTACCTTGATTAGTAGGGAAATCAGTGGTACCTTCAACCTCACTAACCACTGAAGTACACTCGTTTTGGAGAACAGAGAATCGATTTCCTACCTTCACATCTTCTCTATTAACTCTCCTCATCTTCCTTCCTCCTGAACTGTGAACCACTTGCCACTTAAAGCGGCTGCCACTATCACTGCTGGTGTCCATTTCCTCTTAACCAGCTAAATCCTTCTCACACTCGCTCCCAAACTCATCTATGCGAAGCTTCAGCCTCCTATTTTCCTCCTGAAGATTCTAAAACACTACAACAAGCCATGGTGCTTGGTAACAGCCCACGCTAACTCCCAAGAGCTTAGGCAGGTATGACCGCAGGTTACCACTGACCTCAGTGTACTCTTTATCATACCTAGTCTTAAAACTATGTATGGTACCTGCCTCCACTACATCACCTGCCAGACTACTCCACTTCCTAACAACTCTGTGGCTGAAGAAATACTTCTTAACATCCCTGTGATTCATCTGAGTCTTTAATTTCCAACCGTGTCCCCATGTTGCTGTGTCCTATCTCTGGAACATTCTGTCTCTGTCCACCTTGTCAATTCCTCTCAGTATTTTATATGTCGTTATCATGTTAACCCAATCTCTCCTGTCCTCCAGTGTCGTCAGGTCGATTTCCCGTAACCTCTCCTCGTAGGACATACCCCTGAGCTCTGGGACTAGTCTTGTTGCAGACCTTTGCACTTTCTATAATTTCTTTACGTGCTTGGCTAGGTGTGGGTTCCAAACTGGTGCCGCATACTCCAATATGGGCCTAAAGTACACAGTGTATAGGGTCTTGAACAATTCCTTATTAAGATGTCGGAATGCTGGTCTTGGGTTTGCTAGGCGCCTATATGCTGCAGCAGTTATCTGGTTGATGTGCGCCTCAGGAGATATGACTGGTGTTATACTCACGCCAAGATCTTTTTCCTTGAGAGAGGTTTGTAGTCTCTGGCCCCCTACACTGTACTCTGTCTGCGGTCTTCTTTGCCCTTCCCCAATCTTCATGACTTTGCATTTGGTGGGGTTGAACTCCAGGAGCCAATTGCTGGACCAGGCCTGCAGCCTGCAGCCTGTGTGTGTGTGTGTGTGTGTGTGTGTGTGTGTGTGTGTGTGTGTGTACTCACTTAATTGTACTCACCTAATTGTGGTTGCAGGGGTCGAGACAGCTCCTGGCCCTGCCTCTTCACCGACCGCTACTAGGTCCTCTCTCCCCCTGCTCCATGAGCTTTATCATACCTCGTCTTAAAACTATGTATAGTTCCTGCCTCCACTACATCGCTTGCCAGACTATTCCACTTCCTAACTACTCTATGACTGAAAAAATACTTCCTAACATCCCTTTGACTCATCTGAGTCTTCAGCTTCCAATTGTGACCCCTTGTTTCTGTGTCCCATCTCTGGAACATCCTGTCTCTGTCCACTTTGTCTATTCCACGCAGTATTTTGTATGTCATCATGTCTCCCCTGATCCTCCTGTCCTCCAGTGTTGTCAGACCGATTTCCTTAACCTTTCTTCATAGGACATTCCCCTTAGCTCTGGAACTAGCCTTGTTGCAAACCTTTGCACTTTCTCTAATTTCTTGACGTGTTTGACCAGGTGTGGGTTCCAAACTGGTGCTGCGTACTCCAGTATGGGCCTGACGTACACAGTGTATAAAGTCTTGAACGATTCCTTACTGAGGTACCGGAACGCTATTCTCAGGTTTGCCAAGCGCCCATATACCGCAGCAGTTATCTGGTTAATGTGTGCTTCTGGCGATGTACTCGGTATTATACTCACTCCTAGGTCTTTCTCCTTGAGTGAGGTTTGCAGTCTTTGGCCACCTAGCCTATACTCTGTCTTCGGTCTTCTTTGCCCTTCTCCGATCTTCATGACTTTGCATTTGGCGGGGTTAAATTCTTGGAGCCAGTTTCTGTGTGCGTGTGTTTGTATGTGTGTGTGTGTGTGTGTGTGTGTGTGTGTGTGTGTGTGTGTTAATGTGTATGTGTGTGTGTGTGTGTGTGTGTGTGTGTTAATGTGTGTGTGTGTGTGTGTGTGTGTGTGTGTGTGTGTGTGTGTGTGTGTGTGTGTGTGTGTGTGTGTGTGTGTGTGTGTGTGTGTGTGTGTGCGCGCGCGCGCGCGCGTGTGTATTGTTACTAGTTGTCGAAGGCACTTGTCGATAGATTACTTGGCCTGTTATTTGTGGTGTGTATGTGTTCTTTGTGTGTGTATGTGAGTGGTGTGTTTATGTATGTGTGTGTACTCAACTGTAGTTACAGAGGTCGATTCATAGTTCCTGGCCCCTCCTCTTCATTGGTCGCTAGTAGGGCCTCTCTCTCCCTGCTCCATGAGGTTTATCAAACCTCATTTTACTACTATGTATGGCTCCTGCCTCCACTACGTCACTTTCCAGACTATTCCACTTCCTGAAAACTCTGTGACTGAAGAAATATTTCCTAATATCCTTTTGATTCATCTGAGTCTTCATCTTCCAATTGTGACCCCTTGTTTCTGTGTCCCGTCTCTAACATTCTTTGTCCACCTTGTCAAATCCTCGAAGTATTTTATATGTCTCCCCTAACCTTCCTGTCCTCCAGTGTCGTCAGGTCGATTTCCCTTAACCTCTCCTCGTAGGACATACCCTTTAGCTCTGGAACTAGTCTTGTTGAAAACCTTTGCACTTTCTCTAATTTCTTGACGTGCTTGGCGAGGTGTGGGTTCCAAACTGGTGCTGCATACTCCAATATGGGTCTGATGTACGCGGTCCACAGTGTCCTAAACGATTCCTTACAGAGATGTCGAAATGCTATTCTTGGGTTTGCTAGGCGCCGATATGCTGCAGCAGTTATTTGGCTGATGTGTGCCTCAGGAGATGTGCTCGGTATTATACTCATTCCAAGATCTTTTTCCTTAAATGAGGTTTTTAGACTTTGGCCCCATAGACTGTACTATGTCTGTGGTCTTCTTTGCCCTTTCCCAATCTTCATGACTTTGCACTTGATGGGGTTGAACTCCAGGAGCCAGTTTCTGGACCAGGCCTGATGCCTTCCTGTCAGTTATTCCCTGATCCATTGCAGTGCCTTCCCTGTTATCCCTGCCTGATCCTCCAGCTTTTGCACTAATCTCTTGTGTGGAAATGTGTCAAAAACCTTTCAGTCCAAGAAAACGCAATCTACCCACCCTCCTCTCTCTCTTGTCTTACTGCTGTTTCCTTGTCATAGAACGCTCTCTCTCTCTCTCTCTCTCTCTCTCTCTCTCTCTCTCTCTCTCTGTGTGTGTGTATGTGTGTGTGTATGTGTGTGTATGTGTGTGTGTATGTGTGTATGTGTATGTGTGTGTGTGTATGTGTGTGTATGTATGTGTGTATGTGTGTGTGTGTGTATGTGTGTGTGTGTGTGTGTGTGTGTGTATGTGTGTGTATGTGTGTACTCACCTAGTTCTCACCTAGTTGAGGATGCAGGGGCCGAGTCCAAGCTCCTGTCCCCGCCTCTTCACTGGTCGCTACTAGGTCACTCTCCCTGAACCATGAGCTTTATCGTACCTCTGCTTAAAGCTATGTATGGATCCTGCCTCCACTATATCGTTTCCCAAACTATTCCACTTCCTGACTTCTCTGTGGCTGAAGAAATACTTCCCAACATCCCTGTGATTCATCTGTGTCTTTAGCTTCCAACTGTGTCCCCGTGTTGTGTCCAATCTCTGGAACATCCTGTCTTTGTCCACCTTGTCAATTCCTCTCAGTATTTTGTAAGTCGTTATCATGTCCCCCCTATCTCTCCTGTCCTCCAGTGTCGTCAGATTGATTTCCCTTAACCTCTCCTCATAGGACATACCTCTTAACTCTGGGACTAGTCTTGTTGCAAACCTTTGCACTTTCTCTAGTTTCTTTACATGCTTGGCTAGGTGTGGGTTCCAAACTGGTGCTGCATACTCTAATATGGGCCTAACGTACACGGTGTACAGGGTCCTGAACGATTCCTTATTAAGTTGTCGGAATGCTGTTCTGAGGTTTGCTAGGCCACCCATATGCTGCAGCAGTTATTTGGTTGATGTGCGCTTCAGGAGATGTGCCTGGTGTTATACTCACCCCAAGATCTTTTTCCTTGAGTGATGTTTGTAGTCTCTGGCCCCCTAGACTGTACTCCATCTGCGGTCTTCATTGCCCTTCCCCAATCCTCATGACTTTGCACTTGGACCAGGTCTGCAGCCTGTCCAGATCCCTTTGTAGTTCTGCCTGGTCTTCGATCGAATGAATTCTTCTCATCAACTTCACGTCATCTGCAAAAAGTTTATTCCTTCTGTAATGTCGTTCACAAATACCAGAAACAGCACTGGTCCTAGGACTGACCCCTGTGGGACCCCGCTGGTCACAGGTGCCCACTCTGACACCTCGCCACGTACCATTACTCGCTGTTGTCTTCCTGACAAGTATTCCCTGATCCATTGCAGTGCCTTCCCTGTTATCCCTGCTTGGTCCTCCAGTTTTTGCACTAATCTCTTGTGTGGCACTGTGTCAAACGCCTTCTTGCAGTCCAAGAAAATGCAATCCACCCACCCCTCTCTCTCTTGTCTTACTGCTGTCACCATGTCATAGAACTCCAGTAGGTTTGTGACACAGGATTTCCCGTCCCTGAAACCATGTTGGCTGCTGGTGATGAGATCATTCCTTTCTAGATGTTCCACCACTCTTCTCCTGACAATCTTCTCCATGACTTTGCATGCTATACATGTCAGTGACACTGGTCTGTAATTTAGTGCTTCGTGTCTGTCTCCTTTTTTAAAGATTGGGACTACATTTGCTGTCTTCCATGCCTCAGGCAATCTCCCGGTTTCAATAGATGTATTGAATATTGTTGTTAGGGGCACACATAGCGCCTCTGCTCCCTCTCTCAGGACCCATGGAGAGATGTTATCTGGCCCCATTGCCATTGAGGTATCTAGCTCACTCAGAAGCCTCTTCACTTCTTCCTCGGTTGTGTGTATTGTGTCCAGCACATGGTGGTGTACCCCACCTCTCCGTCTTTCTGGAGCCCCTTCTGACTCCTCTGTGAACACTTCTTTGAATCTCTTATTGAGTTCCTCACATATTTCACTGTCATTTCTTGTTGTCTCTCCTCCTTCCTTCCTTAGCCTGATTACCTGGTCCTTGACTGTTGTTTTCCTCATGATGTAGCTGTATAACACCTTCGGGTCAGATTTGGCTTTTGCTGCTATGTCGTTTTCATATTGACGTTGGGCCTCCCTTCTTATCTGTGCATATTCGTTTCGGGCTCTACGACTGCTCTCCTTATTCTCCTGGGTCCTTTGCCTTCTATATTTCTTCCATTCCCTAGCACACTTGGTTTTTGCCTCCTTGCATCTTTGGGTGAACCATGGGCTCATCCTGGCTTTTTCATTATTCCTGTGTCCCTTGGGTACAAACCTCTCCTCAGCCTCCTTGCACATTGTTGCTACATATTCCATCATCTCATTAACTGGCTTCCCTGCCAGTTCTCTGTCCCACTGAACCTCATTCAGGAAGTTCCTCATTCCTGTGTAGTCCCCTTTCCTGTAGTTTGGTTTCATTTGTCCTAGCCTTCCTGCTTCCCCCTCCACTTGTAGCTCTACTGTGTATTCGAAGCTCAAAACCACATGATCGCTGGCCCCAAGATGTCTTTCATATGTGATGTCCTCAATATCTGCACTACTCAAGGTGAATACTAAGTCCAGTCTTGCTGGTTCATCCTCTCCTCTCTCTCTTGTAGTGTCCCTTATGTGTTGGTACATGAAGTTTTCCAGTACCACCTCCATCATCTTAGCCCTCCATGTATCTTGGCCCCTGTGTGGCTCCAAGTTCTCCCATTCGATCTCCTTGTGGTTAAAGTCGCCCATGATCAGGAGCTTTGCCCTGCATGCATGAGCTCTTCTGGCCACTGCAGCCAGTGTGTCAACCATCACTCTATTGCTCTCTTGCTTTGGCCTCCTGCTGTTCTGTGGTGGGTTACACATCACTGCAATTATCACCTTGGGACCTCCAGAGTGAAGCGTTCCATCTATGCAATCACTTTCTTCTCTGCTGTCTCCTCTCTCCAGCTCATCAAAATTCCATCGGTGTTTGATCAGCAATGCCACTCCTCCACTCCCCCTGTTCCTTCTGTCTTTCCTCAGGATCTGGTATCCCGTTGGAAAGATGGCATCTGTTATCATACTTGTAAGCTTGGTTTCTGTGAGCGTTATGATGTCCGGTGATGTCTCTGACTCTTTCGTGCCACTCCTCCCACTTGTTTGTTATTCCATCAGCATTTGTGTACCATACCTTCAGTTTCCTTTCCAACACTGTGGTTTGGGGGGGCCTGTGGGGGTGGGAGACCTGGTAGCATACTGTGGGATTCTATGGTTGGGGGTTGGGTGGAAGCTGTGGGTATGGATTGTATTGTGTGTTGGGATGGTGTGATAGGTTGTGGGGTTCTGAGGATAGTTGTGTGTGTGCTTGCCCTTGCTGCTCTGTTCTGCTCTGACTGACCTCTGCTGGTTCCATCCTTGTCTCCTTTCCTAGCTCCTTTCGCTTTTTTGTCCTCTCCCTCAGCTGCTGTCTCTCTGTTTGTGTTCTGTCTCTGTCTAGGAACACCTTGTACTCTTCCGAGCTTTTCAACCGTGGTTTCTCTTGGAGGATCCTGTTCCGCACTGTTTCTGTCCTGAGAATCAGCTTGATCGGTCGGTTTCTCCCCTTCAAGTACTCCCCTATTCTCTGAAAATTTCCAATCTCGTCCATGTCTTCTCCCCCTATTTCCATGATGATTTTCTCAATCTCCTTTCTTCCTACCGTCTTTCAGTGTGTCCTTTC
>NC_091292.1:29382648-29432648 GCF_038502225.1 Cherax quadricarinatus | reverse complement strand
CCCTCAAGGAAGGTTCCTTGATGTTGGTGAGGGGCTCTTGATTTAGGGAATTGGATCTGTGCTCCAGTTCCCCGAATTAAGCCTGAATGCCTTCCACATCCCCCCCCCAGGCGCTGTATAATCCTCCGGGTTTAGCGCTTCCCCCTTGATTATAATAATAATAATAATGTGTTCATTAAGAACTGTAAGAAACCCCTTTCACGTGCCCTAAGTACACTATGGAGGAGCTTGGACTTGGGTGAAATTCCACAGTCACTTAAAACAACGGATATAGCCCCACTCCATAAATGCGGCAGCAAAGCATTAGCCAAGAACTATAGACCAATAGCTCTAACGTATCACGTCATAAAAATCTTTGAAAGAGTGCTAAGAAGCAGGATTGCAAACCGCCTGGATTCCCAAAAACTGCACAATCCAGGGCAACATGCGTTCAGGGCAGGTCGCTCCTGCCTCTCGCAACTACTGGATCACTATATGTTCCTGGATGCACTGGAACAAAAACAGAATGCAGATGTAATATACAGACTTTGCAAAAGCGTTTGACAAGTGTGACCATGGCGTAATAGCGCACAAAATACGTGCTAAAGGAATAACTGGCAAAGTGAGGAGATGGGTCTTCAACTTCCTAACCAATCGAACACAAAGAGTAGTGGTCAACAGAGTTAAATCGGAAGCTGCCATACTGAAAAGCTCTGTTCCACAAGGCACAGTACTCGCCCCCATCCTGTTCCTCATCCTTATATCAGACATAGACAGAGGTGTAATCTACAGCACCGTGTCATCCTTTGCAGACGATACTAGGATCTGCATGAGACTGTCGTCTATTGAGGACACAGTTAACTTCCAAGAACACATAAACCAAGTTTTCCAGTGGGCAACGGAAAACAATATGATGTTCAATGAGGACAAAGTCCAACTACTCCGTTATGGAAAACTGAAGGAGATAATAACTAGAACAGAGTGTACTACAAACTCTGGCCATACAATAGAGCGGAAATATAATGTAAGGGACCTGGGAGTGGTAATGTCTGAGGATCTCACTTTCAAGGATCACAACAGTGCCACGATCACAAGTGCAAAGAAAATGATAGGATGGATAATGAGAACGTTCAAAACAAGAGATGCCAAGCCAATGATGATCCTTTTCAAATCACGTGTTCTCTCTAGGCTGGAATACTGCTGTACATTAACATCTCCATTCAAAGCAGGTGAAATTACAGATCTAGAGAGTGTACAGAGAATCTTTATTGCACGTATAAGTTCTGTCAAGCACCTTAACTACTGGGAGCGCTTGGAAGCACTTGACTTGTACTCACTGGAACGCAGGAGAGAGAGATGTATCATAATCTACACTTGGAAAATCCTAGAAGGAATGGTCCCGAATCTGCACACAGAAATCACTTCCTACGCAAGTAAAAGACTTGGCAGGCGATGCAAAATACATCCCAATTAAAAGTAGGGGCGCCATTGGTACACTAAGAGAAAACATCATAAGTGTCCGGGGCCCAAGACTGTTCAACAGCCTCCCACCAAGCATAAGGGGAATTACCAATAGGCCCCTGGCTTCCTTCAAGAGGGAGCTGGACAGATACCTAAAGTCTGTGCCGGATCAGCTGGGCTGTAGTTCGCACACTGGACTACGTGCGGCTAGCAGTAACAGCCTGGTTGATCAGGCCCTGATCCACCGGGAGGCCTGGTCGTGGACCGGGCCGCGAGGACGTTAATCACCGGAATACCCTCCAGGTAGGCTCCAGGTAGACACATGTTGCTATATAGGATAATCGTACGCATGTGTACCTGTACCTAAATAAACCTATTTACTGATCAGGTCCAATAGGTGGGCCACAGCTTTAGCAATAAAGGTTCCACTGTGCTAGAGTGGTAAAGCCCACTGTTCAATACACACCCAGGTGTTGCACACGTGTCTTATTCATCAAAATATCACAAAAAACTATATTTAATATTCAATAGTCTCTATAATTTATAGACACGAGATTGTCTCTGGTCAGGAAAAAATACATTCCCATCAGATGTGATATATCGAGCATTAATACCTGATAAGTTCCAGTAACACTGTGGATTAAACGTTTGACAATCATATTCTATTTGGCCCTTGTAGTGATTATTATTATTATTATTATTATTATTATTATTATGGAGAAGCGCTAAACACGTAGGATTATACAGCGCCTGTGGAGTGGGGAGGAGATGGAAGGTATTCAAGCTTAATTCAGGGAACTGAAGCACAGATCCAATTCCCTAGATCAAGAGCCTCTCACCAACGTCAAGGAACCTCCCCTGAGGGGCCCTTGTAGTGAGATTTATCAGCCTCTGTGTTGCTCTATCCGGCTTTTGTAGTGAGATACACCAACCTGTGCTGCAGTATTCGGCTCTTGTAGTGAGATACATCAGCCTGTGTTGCTCTAACCTGCTCTTGTAATGAAATACACCAGCCTCAGTGTGGATCTATCTGGCTCTTGTAAGTAGACAAGCTAACCTTAAATCATTAAGCTAAAAGCTGTTTTTTCACTTTACTGAGCATTAAGACTGTCATTTTCAGTAAGACCTTTATTTTGTATTTCTGTTGCAGATATATTGGTTACTTTATTCCTCCATTACACAGGATGGACCTCCTGTCATACTCCATCACACAGGATGGACCTCCTGTCATACTCCATCACACAGGATGGACCTCCTGTCATACTCCATTACACAGGATGGACCTCCTGTCATACTCCATCACACAGGATGGACCTCCTGTCATACTCCATCACACAGGATGGACCTCCTGTCATACTCCATCACACAGGATGGACCTCCTGTCATACTCCATCACACAGGATGGACCTCCTGTCATACTCCATTACACAGGATGGACCTCCTGTCATACTCCATCACACAGGATGGACCTCCTGTCATACTCCATCACACAGGATGGACCTCCTGTCATACTCCATCACACAGGATGGACCTCCTGTCATACTCCATCACACAGGATGGACCTCCTGTCATACTCCATCACACAGGATGGACCTCCTGTCATACTCCATCACACAGGATGGACCTCCTGTCATACTCCATCACACAGGATGGACCTCCTGTCATACTCCATCACACAGGATGGACCTCCTGTCATACTCCATCACACAGGATGGACCTCCTGGAATATTCTATCACTCATGACAGACCTCATGTCATACTCCATCGCTCATGACAGACCTCATGTCATACTCCATCACTCATGACAGACCTCATGTCATACTCCATTACACATGACAGACCTCATGTCATACTACGTCACACATGACAGACCTCATGTCATACTCCACACATGACAGACCTCATATCATACTCCATTACACATGACAGACCTCATGTCATACTCCATCACACATGACAGCTCATGTCATACTCCGTCACACATGACAGACCTCATGTCATACACCGTTAGTTTAACTGTGCTGGGTCACTGCCCCAGCGTCCCGGTCCGGTCTAAGACCAGACCTGAACTATAATACACAAATAACCCACATATAAGAGAATGAAACCTATGGCGACGTTTCGGTCCTACTTGGACCATTAACTCGTCACACAGTGTAACTAGTCGGACCGAAACGTCGTCATAAGCTAAAGTTTATTGCATATTGTTCCAGTCACAGTATTGTGCCTTTTTATTCTTAATGAACCGTAATGAAATACTTCAGGAAAAGTTATGAAGGAAGACACAGGAAAGTAAAGGCAAGCGCAAGCTTAATGTAAGAAGACGTGTTTAACATTTACCTGTCATCTTTTATGCTCAGAAGACTGAAATTGAAGGATTAGCAATTGTACCAGAGTGCGTAACGTTTACCAGGGTATCGTTTCACAGTCACGTGACAAGACAGTAGAACCTCCGTTAGCGGTAGTTGCCTTCCATCTCAACAGACCCATTATTTTCTAGAACAAATTAGAGAGATTTCGTTTTTAACTATAACTTTTATAACTATGACAGGTTGTGGGGCCTTCATTATCTTGCAAGCTGCAAGCACTAACAGCATGAATGACCAGGCTTTCAGAAAGATGGCCTGCGCAAAGCGTTGGTGCCGGGCTTACTGGAGCTCTCTGAACGCCCCAAGAAACACTCAAGGATTTTGTTCAATTGATTATATTGGACGTGTACAGTGATCTTAATACTTCCTATTGATGGCAGAGTGACTGGGAGATTAAGAAAGGAGAAAGTGAGGCTGAGGGAGGGAGAGAAAAGATGAAGGGTAAGGACTGAGGAGAAGGGAGAGAGAGGGGGCTGAGGGAGTGAAATTAGGGTGAGAAGGGGGGAGACTGAGGGAGGAAAAGAGGAGCTGGGGGATAAGTAGAGGGGCCGAAGGGGAGAAGAAGGGCTGAAGGATGGAGAGGGAGGGAGGCTGAGGGAGGAAAAGAGGGGCGGAAGAAGGCAGAGACTAAAGGAGGAGCAGGGACTAAAGGGGAGAGAGAGAGAGAGAGAGAGAGAGAGAGAGATTGATGGGGAATGGGGGTAATAGAAGAGGAAAATCTCCTCGTGAGATAAGACAGCTCACACACACACACACACACACACACACACACACACACACACACACACACACACACACACACACACACACACACACACACAATCTAATCTTCCTTACGTTAATCAGATCCTCTGGGACTGGGAATCACAAACCTTAATTTGCCAACTCCTGGAAAATACTCAGATCTTTTGTTGATGGAGGTAATGATGGCATCAGGAACCCTTTCGCCCGAGTCTTTGTTCGACTCCTCTCCTCTCCTCCTCCTCCTCCTCCTCCTCTTCTTCTTTCTTCTTCCTTCAGTTTCATTCCGGGCATCATCTTCCCTCGCTCCCCACTTCACTATATTCACTATTGTGTCTTCACTACACACTGCTAGAAAGTGTCTTGATCCTTTTATTGAAATGTAAAATTGAAACTTCTTGCCCTCCTTCCTCTCTCTCTCTCTCTCTCTCTCTCTCTCTCTCTCTCTCTCAGGTCGACCGCTGGATGTAATCTTAACTAATGTCAACATTTTACATTTTTGACTAATATAATGATAAACTTATTTTTATTAGTTTTAAGAAAACCATAACCGGTTATAAATATTTCTATCTAAATTTTACTTGTTATTGAATACTTCTTTGAAGAGATGTTAGAACATCACTGACACAATTACAATGGCTATTGAAGTTAATATTAATGTATTACCCCTTATTAATATTAATGATATCAAAATTGAAATGTATTACAATAAAAGATACAATGCGATATAAATATTCTCTGTTTGTCATAAGAATTCTAAATCTAATTTACAAACTTTGTTTTTCGCACATAAGTGCCAATGTTTTTCTGTCCATTCAAAACATGAGAAAATATATAAGTGAGAAGGATTTGGTTTGAGAACGACTTGCCTAGTATGTGCCAGTAGGCCTTGGAGATGAGCAAAGCATGCGTATCAGTATGGTGTCTTTAATTATAGGCTTATGTCAGTGCTCCACTCTTATGTTTGCTCATATCTCTGAAGAAGATATGTGTCACAGCTGTACGAGGTGTTTCGCATCATTGTTCACATTCCTGAGATTCGATCTCTTCCTTACTCAAAAATAGACAATTTTAAGTTGCATATCTCGTTCACGGTACCCAGGTGTTGCATGTGAGTTTAGCCCACGTATAATTTTTTATCACTCTAATACAGAGGCATTACGATGAACACTCTTCAACTGGAACCAGTGGAAGAAGTGGTGATGTGCAGCAGTTGAAGACATCGTCACATGTGGGCGGGGCCCATTAGAGGAAATATCTAAAGCCCATAGATTTAGCACTGATCTAATAAGTCTTGTCTGACACAGCAATACTATGAAATTTTAATACAGAGAATATCTTCTACAACTCCATTCCTAAATCTCTGGGCTACCTTATTGGCCTGATCTACTTCCACTAGTGAGCGCCTCCCACATATGACCACGTCTTCAACTACTCCACTTCTCCAGAATAAGTCTCCCTATTAGAATGAAAAAGCCTATCGTGCAGGCGAAACGTCTCTCATTATAGATACCCAAGTGCTGCTCATGTGCCTCAGTCGTCTACACACTCAATACAAAATAATATTTTAACACAACCTATATACTTGAGAAACACTGCAGATACTGATAGCAGAAAGTTAGGTGGTGTCATGCTGAAGACAGTATCCAGGAGAGATGCAGATGACCAAGCCAGGAAGGAGTCCCTGGGCGACCTACTAATGCATAAACTGCGCATTAATGGGCAAATAATTTCTCTTGCCCAGAAGTTATGAAGTGAATTAAGCTTCACTGCGACAATTAAAGCCATAACTCTGCCTGGAGACGTATCATACTTTCTGAGGGCGAGGGTAGCAGCACGGAAGGCTCAGGAGGAGGACAGGCAGACTAGTAGTAATCCCTCGCTACAGCTCACCTTGATACCGATGAAGGGCTTTTGATCCATATAGCTGGAGCTACTCTAATTTTCTTTGAATCGAATATGATTGCCTCTCGCTACCCTAGTGCTGTATGATACTTGCGTGTTTGGTGCTCCCCATCAACGTAACAGTATCTCGCTACACTTGCAGCTGTTTGTTTTTGATCAGCTGTTGCCAGTGTTAGAGAATAAAAATGAAGATATTTTTTTTAATAATACTGAGCAAAATGACTTTCATAAATAATAGGGATATAACACATTCGTTTGCACCCATAAGCGTCGCTAACAAACACGTGCATAATAAACACTAGGAAATTGTCGAAAATACGTGGGGAAAAACATATACATAGAATAGCTCACAAAAGTCACAAAAACGCAAGTTTCACACGCTTTCGTTCTGTTTAGAACTTTTCACGGTCGTATAACTGAAAATAAAAACTACACTGAGAGAAACGCAGTCTCAATTAGTTTGTTGTGCAGATTGCCATTTCATCGAGAGAATCTTGTGACAGTCTCGTTAAATCACGTGCTATTCCCCACGGATTCATCTATAAGATATTAAGTGAAGGACAAGGTCAAAATGCCTGGTAAACACCCACGATTACCACGGGTTTTCACCTCGCCTCATCAAACGTCAATACCACAGGTCTGGAGGTAGTATCGCTCTGGATGACAACCTCAGCGTCATACCCTGAGGACCAGCTGGAAATTCCTACTCGGCATCCTTTGATCCTTCATGGGAGCAGAGTGAACGAGCTTAAACGAATATATGCCTATGGGAGCGACAGAGTTGTTCAGATCCCAAACCTGCATGTACCGGCTGCGTGTGAAAACCTGCATGTACCGGCTGCGTGTGAAAACCTGCATGTACCGGCTGCGTGTGAAAACCTGCATGTACCGGCTGCGTGTGAAAACTTGAATATTTATAAGGGTAAAATTAAGCTTTTCAATACTACTATTACTACTACTACTGCTGCTACTAGTGCTATTACCACCACCACTACTACAGCTACTACTACTACTATAACTACTGCTACTACTATTACTACTACTACTACTACTAATAATAATAATTTTAGGTCAGGTGTAAGGTCTATCAACTGCACGTGGGTTACAATGACGGCCAGTTATATATACTAATTTAGCACTGACAAATTTGCCCACACAAATTAAAGTTAATGGATACTATCCTGGTTGCAGAATGCATCAACATTAAATATTGAAGCAATTCAGAAGAGGTGGACACAATTAAACACAAATGGGGTTTAACAGGAATAAAGGTTTCACGTTATTTTGCACATAAAATTGGCAGTGTGCCAACACACATGACTTTCACTCACGTTTTTTAATCGTTTGAAGTTAAACGGCAGAGGGTTTTTGAAGTTATCGAGTCATTCTATGACGCTGGGAAGAGGTCCTGCAACTTTGGTCATACGGCATCTGGATATGCTAATTGTTCCAAGAATTTTTGCCTCTACTGTATTCAGCGTTGACAATTTGAAGGCGACCGGATGAGGCTTTGTCGTGTTATTATCGAAATAAAGACGAAAAATTTGAAGAAAAAATTTCAGGCAACTCCCTTAAAGGTTCCCCTTTAGGGATACCTAATTTATACATACTACGATGATTTTGAAATTTGAATATTGATGTGGAAAATTGCATTTACTTGGATGTATAATTATATACATAACAGTAAATAAACTATGATAACTATTATTTATCAGTTAGACAAGTAGGAATTTGGGACACTTAGGTCGCAAAAAATGTCCCCCTTCGATACCTACCACTGTCATATCCACAAGTTGCTCTGGACCTATTAATTAAATGAAATATACATACACCAGGAATACTGGTAAATATATAAATTTGTGGACTGTATATTAAAAATAATAAATGGTTATATATGTACACAATTACATAACAGAAGGAAAATATATCTTAATATCACTCACCAATTTGACTGGAGATTAATGTGTATCATACTTAGAAAACCTCACTCTAACTAAATGTATGAAAATAATGCTGGCCAGAATTACACACAAATCTAGAGAGCTTATCTGAGGTTCCTGGAGCTGTCTTGTCCAGTCGTCTGATATCTCAAGTTATGCAGGAATGCACATCCACCAATTTCGCCTCCTATTTGAGAGGTGTCAACACAATTTTAACCTCTAGAGCACGAAAAATTCTTCCCATTACACCCAACGTTTGTACAAAATTCAAAACCAAGATGGCGAGTTTCCTTCTGCACAGACGCAGACTCTCCGTTTTCTATGACATAAATATTATTAAATACAGTATGGCCATCTATTTACATATAAATACTGAATTTCTGGAAAATATATACAGTATTTTCCACAATTGAAGCCTACCGATAGCAGAGTAGTCCTAGCTTACTGAAAAAAATCGTACCCCTGAAATGCTGAAGATCTGTCGAATCACCTACACTGCTGCCAGGGAATGTTTGAGATTCGGCTAAAAGAATTAGAATCATTTGTGGATGTTCTCACTGTCCTCGTCCCACTTAGCTGGGCATGGAGGCATAAAAACAGAAATAAGGGTAACAGGACTGGTCATGTCTCGCAGCCTCATCCTAGAGTGAGCGAGTCACTGCTGTAACCGTCTACTCCTTACCACACAGACGAAATTAAAGGTAAACATAAAAGGTAAACATAAAAGGTAAACACATAACATGTTATGTGTTCAGCATGGAGGATGACTGCAACATTCCTTCACTAAGTTTGAGCTCGAGTGACTCACGAAATCGTAATGACACGATTGCAAACAAACCATACCACGGGCGGGATTGAACCCGCGGTCAGAGAGTCTCAAAACTCCATTAACTAAAGGCTAATTCACGTCGCCGGGAAAGGATGGTATTACTTACAAAATACTCATATTGAGCTGTGAAGTACCAGGAAATCCTTTATTTGAATTATACAACATGAGCTATGTAACTGGGAAGCTCCCTAATTGATGGACCAATAGTCTCGGTATTCCCATTCCAAAACCCAATCAACAAAACTGATTTCGCGCAGTGTATCTTACTAAGTGCTTGTGTAAAACATTTGAGAGGACGATTGTGAATTGTTTCTAGCACAAAATCAAACAATTTCTGTCTCCCAGCTACATGGTGTCATGCATGGAAGGAGTGCGCATCACTGTATAACCACCTTTCTCTCCCTGTGCACGAACACCTAATACACTACATATCTTGATATCAAATGTGTTTGATATAGCTAGACAATATGGAATCATTGGTAAACTTACCACAATGAGTTTAGAGAGAGAGAGAGAGAGAGAGAGAGAGAGAGAGAGGGGGGGGGGACGGGGTCACAATTCGCAGTTGAATGATGGATCTCGGTTCGAATATGTAACCAGACACGGATATCTAGGCTTCGAGGTCCCTCTGTATGGATTCCTTGTAACATGACTTTGTCGATAATACAAAGAAAGACTGAGACCATTTAGAACTGTGGCAGGATTTCATTTCAGGTATGGAGCTAACGTTAAACTGTGAAAACGATGTATTTTGATTACTGGTTGATTATGCTGCATTCCTACTTCTTGTACCACACGGGAATCTTCGAGGGCTTGAAAAATTGCAGAACTAAAATGAGGAGAAGTATCCTAGGATGTCCATGTGCCGCTAAAATTCTGAACATGCGGAAAACTTGATGTTCCAGCCTCAGAGATCATGTCACTGAAAGAAATATTCTTGCTGGTGCTAATCTGCTCAAGCAAACTCACCCAAACCTTTGCACAGAAGACCTCATAAACTTTCTTCAGCACTTTTGAGCGTTCCTTCAAGTGGATCACAAAAGCTAGAATTCAGTCAATTGAATCAGATACACGATGTATGTCAAGTGAGACAGCAGCCACACTTGCCTGACCATGGGAAACTACCTCTTTCAAACTACCATCCAAAAAATTTCACTCGAAAAAAAAATATTAAATCACATCCAAAGCTGTGCTTGAAGCCCAGCGCAATGCCTTTATTTCAGCCTCAAAAACTGTACCAAACATAAACTGACCATACCATGGTATTTACCTGGGAATGTGACATATTCATCACAGGATTTCAGACTGTTTAGACACCAGGCTAATTTAAAATCATAATTGCTTTCAGTCCCTAAATTTAGTGGCGAAACCAAGACTTTTGAGTCTTGGCTCATGAAATAAATGATGAAGGAATAAAGACAGCAAACCTTACATTACTGAAGACAAAAACAAAATATGCATAACAAGCTGAAATTGGAACAGTGTTTCTCTCTTTGTAGAACTACACAGAGTGAAATATTGTCCCAATAACAGTGTGTTCTGTAACTTAGGTTCTTGTCTTCATACCTCTCCGTATTTCGCCGATTCATTCTCGTTACTGAAAGAGCGATGGGTTGGGGAACATTGGGTCACGACGTACAAGATACTCAAGAGAATATCTGGCAGGGTGGGACAAAGACAGACCGGCATGAGAGGGCCCAGGTCATGAAGGAATACAGTGAAATAAAATATGCAGATGAATATCTGGGATGTTAGGAAGCACTTCTTCAGAGTCAGGGATGAGGACACGCGGTAAGAACTCAATGTTAAAGAAAGGGAACGACACTTCACATGAGGATTCAGCAGTAGTGACAGCAGAGCAGAGCAGAACAGAGCAGAGCAGAGCAGAGCAGAGCACGGTAATCTAACGGGAGTTACTGTACAGGTATGTCATGTTATTTTTCCATTTCCTATGCCTCGTTAGTTTGCATATCTCAGTCCTTCCCTTCTTCCCCCTTCCTCACTCTTATCCTTCCTTCCCTCTTCCCTAATGCTGTCTTATCTCCCCTGCTCGCTAGTATCCTACTCTCTCTCACACACACACACACACACACACACACACACACACACACACACACACACACACACACACACACACGCACACACACACACACACGTCTCATCTCCCCTCTTCACCAGTATTCAGATCACACACACACATTCCAATATGCAGGCACCAGGCACACCCTCAAAATTGCACCAGCAACGTTAGCTTACTAAAATGTATACTCGTAGCCAAACGTTCTCCCCCTCACACTTATTACATGGGTTTGCCAGCATACAAAAGTTCACGAATTGTTCACAGTCAATAGAGTCTCAGTGGAAACTCTTGTTTTTCAGCAATTGATAAGACGGTGTCTCTTTCCTCTCATTACTTTTACTCTCTGGTAATTCAAAACCGGAGACAAGCTAGACGACGTTTTGTTCCGTCTTGGGTCATTTTGAGGTCGTGAATTGTTAAATTATTATTATAATCAAAAAGAAGCGCTAAGCCACAAGGGCTATACAGCGCTGCAGGGTATGGAAGGAAGCGAGGGTATTGGATGGCAGAAGGGAGGAGGGATGATCAGTAGGTTACAGAAAACAGCGGGGCAGGGGATAGTACGGGGGTAGAGGGTAGCAAGAGATTGAAGTAGAAAGGGCTGAAGGTATCAGAATTTGTGAAGTAAGTCAGTTGTTGTCAAAAAGTCAATGAGAGAGTCTGGATGAAAGGTGGGTCCATCAGCGAGAAGGGAAGGTAAAGAGAGAGCAGCAGAGCGAAGACGACGACGGAGGTAAAATCTGCGTGCTCGTTGATAAAGTGGGCAGTCCAACAGAATGTGGCTGACTGATAATGGAACTTGGCAATTCTCACAGAGAGGAGCAGGGCGCCTCTCCATGAGATATCCATGAGTAAGACGAGTATGGCCAATGCGAAGACGGGAGAGAGTAGTCTCCCAACCTCGACACTGGTGATAAGAAGACGGCCAGGAACCTATACTCGGTTTAATAGATTGAAGTTTGTTGTCGAGCATAGTAGACCAACGTTGTTGCCAACGGGTGTGAAGTTGGGAAGATATTACAGCAAAATAGTCCGTAAATGGAATACCTCTACATGAAACTGGTAGGTCATATACTGCTGACCGCGAAGCAGTGTCTGCCTGTTCATTGCCCTGTATGTCAACATGACCAGGGACCCAACAAAAAACAATATCTTTATGCTTGGTAAAGATGCGGCGTAGCCAAAGTTGGATATGGAGGACTAAGGGGTGAGGTGTATCAAATTTCTGTATAGCCTGTAAAGCACTAAGGGAGTCTGAGACAACCACAAATGATGACACAGGCATAGATGCAATACGGATAAGTGCTGTAAGGATGGCATACAATTCAGCAGTAAAAATACTAGCCGAAGATAGTAAATGCCCTTGTACGACGCTGTCCGGAAACACTGTTGCGAATCCTACGCCGTCAGAAGACTTAGAGCCATCTGTGAGCACAGCAATAGCAGTGAATTGTTAAAGACGGACCGAAATATTCTTTAGATTCATCTCCAGTGTGTGGGTTAGGTGGTGAGTATGGCACAACTGCAACACTTGGGTATCTTTACTGCCGGAACGTTTCGCCTATACTTCAGGCTTCTTCAATCGAATACAGAGTCGACTATAATACCGGATATAGTGGAGTGGTAATTTTGAGGTGTTCAGTCTCTCAGCCTAAAGGAGAGAAGTGTGAAGGTGGAGACATATGCTGGAGGCCAAGATGATGTGCAGCAGCTGGAGACTGCGTCACAGGCAGCAGAGCCCACTGGTGGAAGTAGGTCAAACAAAGTGTTTAACAAAAAAATTGTAGAATAATCCTTTCTACCAAGATGCAATGGTGTTGCTGTGTTAGTTAAGTATCATTATATTAAAACGGGTTAGTTGTGAATTGTTTCAGATCCAGCAATGTGACTTACTTCTCATTTTAATATTAATAATAAACAACGTGCATGCATCACAGGGATAATATTGTGAAAAACAGGTAAATATCTTGCCATTTACATTTGCCAAAGATGTGTTCTTCGTCAAGGGACTGTTTTTCAGACAGGATTCCTCTATAACATAATCGACGAACTCTCCTTACCATGCATAAGTGAGCCAGCGTCTTCTGTTCTGTTGTAGATTCGCCGGCATAATCGCCCGGTCCGGGCCTTTTCCAAGAGGTGGCCCGGCATTGGCTCCCTGTCGTGGGAGTGTCTCAGACCATTGTCTGCCATGGGAGGAGGTACAAGTGCCTCCTCATCTTCTGTACCCAGGCCTAGCCCCAGTCCCCGCTCCCACGGGGCTCGGAGGGAGAAGCTAGGCACCTTGGGCTGCCACAAGCCCCGCCCACACTGGGCTTGAAGGGTGTGGCAGCTGGACAGCAGGAAACGATGTCAGGAGGTGCAAAAGCAGCAAGCGCTACAGGATCCTTTTGGAACCACATCCCAGCTTTGGGCATTAAGCCCGAGCGCTGGGGAAGCTCAAGAATGCCTCTTGCTGTGTGTTACTGCTGCTGCTACTTCACTTGTCCGTTGCACTTTCCCAGTGTCTTCTATAGACTGTATCATTGGTATACAATGCCGATAAGTAGACGAATAAGACACATGTGCAGCGCTTAAGTAACTTCATTGCCGAAACGTTTCGCCTATCCAGCAGACTTCTTCAGTCAAATGCAGAGGTAACTAATATATTGGAGAGAGTTGAAAAAGTGGCAAATTTAAGGTGTTCAGTCCCTCAGATTCGGTAGAAGGTGTTCATTTCAACAGCTTTGATCAATCTGAGATAGATCTCATATATGGGTGGAGTTCATAGATGAAAGTAGCTCATATATAGAGAAATCTCATATATAGATGGATAGAGTTTATACAGACAGTGCCAGGAAGACAGTGGTAACCCAGACAAAATACATACTCTTCTCACTACGTAAACACGACCCGGCATACTGTGGGAAGGGAAAAAGTTTACTGTCTCCTGGAGTTGAACATCAAGACTCACAAGCAGTGATATAAAGGACCCGCTTATACAGCAGGTTAGGTTCCGAGCTGGTGATGGAAATGGAAAATCGCTGTAAAGTGAATAATAGAAATTTTTCACTTTCAAATGCATATAAAAGCCTGATGCCATGTTTATACCATGATATATTGAGCAATATAACTAGGCCTTACCTTAAAATATTTTCATCCTTAGCTTATAGCCAGTGGTTAATATATTTATTGAAGGAAGTCTGAATAAATGAAGAATGGGTATAATTGAGAACCGCTGAATAACAAGACGCTGTAAAGCGAGGCCTGTCTGTACATGCTTCCCTTCCCTTAATTCGTGAGTTATATACTCCCCTTTCTTGCATCAAGCCGGGTTACCTTCCCTCTCATTGCCCCTCCGCTAATGTTATTGTTATTATTGTCAGTTATAGTAGGTTAGACAAGCACGTGAATTAGCGGGTATATAATATATTTAGTTTATTGCTGGTAAAACATGCAATAACTCCCGCTTATTAAAAGCATCCTTAGCATTAAATGTTTCAACCACTCTAATAAAGAGAAAATATACAATAAAGATTATTTTTTAAATACGCAGCATAATTTGTCTAACAAATATAAAATATACACATAATATATATACATATATGTCGTGTCGAACAGGTAAAATTGGTTAATTACCAAGAACTCATTTAAAATTAAGTCTTTTTTAAAATTTTCTCTTATACTTTTAAAGATATATTTTTTTATTTATGTTAATGTAAAAATTAATAAATTTGCTTCAAAAGAACCATAGAAAACTTACCTAACCTTACTACAACAAGCGCAATTTAATTTAGCCTAATCCAACTAAATATATTTTAAATAAATTTACAATAGTATAATAATAAGCAAACACAGTTAAATATATTTTTTTTCGTTAGGGAGAGAATGATTTTTGCAATATTATTGCATAAAAAAATTTTCGCTTGCCTTATTAGGCAAGAAAGCGTTGCTATTTAAGCCAAAATCTGCAATTGTCACACTATCACTACCTCAGTTTAATCTTCAGCAGTATCAATTAGTTCAACTGAAAGCTGACTGAGGGTTTTCACAGGACATGAGTTGGCATGATCCACATGCAGAAATGCGTGGAAGCCCATGTCTTCTGTAACTACAACGGGAGGAATTGCAACCAGTTTCGCAATTGCAATGTATCATGTTCAAGTGTCAGGTGCAGTATTTATATTAGAAATTATGGGTGCAAGATGACTGTCTTCAAGTCTCTACCCCCAGTTCAAAACGTCAATATCACTCGCCATCCCTATCCATGATGTGGGAGTAAACCCTGAGACAATGGAAACTGGTAGAAGACTCGTCAGGGAAAAGACGTGAATATTAAAATGGTATAAAATACCAACAGGTTGTTAGGTAAGACGTGTGCAACAGTTAGGTATCTTTATTTCGAAAAGTTTTGCCTACTCAGTAGGCGTCTTCAGTCGAGTACAGAAAAGTTGGTAGAAGTTGAAGAGATGTGAAGACGATGTAATCAGTTCATCACCCTTGAAGACGTAGTTTTGAGGTGGTCAGTCCCTCAGCCTGGAGAAGAGTATTTGTTCAATAGTCTGAAACAATGTGAAGTTGAAGTGATAATATGGAGCCTTATATAAATACTGTCAGTGACCTACATCTCACCTCCTGACAATATATAAGGCTCCATACTGTCACTTCAACTTCACATTGCTTCAGACTATTAAACAAATACTCTTCTCTAGACTGAGGGACTGACCACCTCAAAACTACGTCTTCAAGGGTAATGGACTGATTACATCGTCTTCACATCTCTTCAGCTTCTACCAACTTTTCTGTACTCGACTGAAGAAGCCTACTGTGTAGGCGAAACTTTTCGAAATAAAGATACCTAACTGTTGCACATGTCTTACCTAACAACAGGGGGAAGACGTCAAGACACAACAAATGATTTTACAAAGACCACTATCTTAGTCAACATTAAAACGCAAGGGAATGTGTGCTCTTCTCATCCAACCCAGTGTGGTTTTTGCCTGGGAAAGTGAATTTATTTGCACAGGATTGGAGGAGTGTCGCCTTTCACGGATTTTTGGAAGGCTGATTTCTTTCCAACACCATAAACACGGGATGTTGAAACGCATCATTCATGACTTCTACGTCAAGGTATGAAATAATGTTAGTGCAGAGTGAGGCATTAGTTTTTAATGCAGTTAAATATTAGCGTTGAAGATTTGAAGTTAATCAGATTTGCATTCTCACTTCATCACATGGACACTAACATGTTTTCAGTAAAAGAAATGGCAAGTTAGGACATACACTGCCCTAATCAAATTCTAACTTTCCACCAAGACAAATCAGCTTTGATGTTAAACTGAAAAGAAATTCTCTTACTTCAGTGGGACGAATATCCTAAAATACACCTGCATATTAAGTTTGAAGCCGCTCATTATCAAGTTATCAGCGATGAATGATGAAAGCACTTGTATGAGGCACTCAGAAATTATCGCATGAAACTCAGTATTAACAATTTACCAGTTTCTTCCATAAAAAAAAGGCAAGTTGGGACTTTCACAGACCAAAATGTATCCAAACTTTTCTCTAAGTAAGATTTACCAGCGTTGATGTAATTAAGAAAGTAAAGAAGTTTTATTTAAGCTTCTGGATACTTAACAATTTTTGTAATGGTCTTGGGGGCAGAGATGTTATGGATGTATAAAAGTACGGGATGTAGATTTAACCAAGAATATCGCAATAAAGTCAAACGCTCAGACTTATTTCTAATCAGAAACATTCTCATCTCATTTTACAAAAACAATTTGATTAATAAAATTAACACCCAAAGTTTAAACCCGACCAGAAGACTCATTCTCCAGGTAATGCACAAAATCCAACAAAATTTACACCTGCACAGTCTATACTCAAGAAACATGTCATGTATTTCATGTGAAACATCAGCCAATAAAAACTCATGCCGTTCACATTTGTTATATTTTAATTAGAGGAAAGCACTAAGCTCGTAGGGGCGAAATAACACCTGGGAAATGAAAGGCATTCAGATTCGATCACAACATTTATTATTATCAAAAAGAAGCGCTAAGCTACAAGGGCTATACAGCGCTGCAGGGTAGCAAAGGAAGCGAGGGTATTGGGCGGCAGAAGGAGGGAGGGGCGATCAGTAGGTTACAGAAAACAGCGGGGCAGGGGATAGTGCAGGGTAGAGGGTAACAAGAGATCGAGGTAGAAAGGGCTGAAGGTATCATCAGAGTTTGTGAAGTAAGTCAGTTGTTGTCAAAAAGTCAATGAGAGAGCCCGGATGAAAGGTGGGTCCATCAGCGAGAAGGGAAGGTAAAGAGAGAGCAGCGGAGCGAAGACGACGTTGGAGGTAAATTCTGCGTGCTCGTTGATAAAGTGGGCAGTCTAACAGAATGTGGTTGACTGATAATGGAACTTGACAATTCTCACAGAGAGGAGCAGGGCGCCTCTCCACGAGATATCCATGAGTAAGACGAGTATGGCCAATGCGAAGACGGGAAAGAGTAGTCTCAACCTCGACACTGGTGACAAGAAGACGGCCAGTAACCTATACTCGGTTTAATAGACTGAAGTTTGTTTCCGAGTAGAGTAGACCAACGTTGTTGCCAACGGGTATGAAGGTGGGTAGCTATTGCAGCAAAATAATCCGGAATGGAACACCTCTATATGAAACTGGTAGGTCATGTACTGCTGACCGCGCAGCAGTGTCTGCCTGTTCATTGCCCTGTACGTCAACATGACCAGGGACCCAACAAAAAACAATATCTTTATGCTTGGTAGAGATACCGCGTAGCCAAAGTTGGATACGGAGGACTAAAGGGTGAGGTGTATCAAATTTCGATCATAACAAAGGAAAGATAAGTCCAGTTCCTTGGATCAAGAGCCCCTTACCAACATCAAAGCACCATCCTTCAGGAAGCATAATCCAGTTATGCAATGCGAAATATTACTGTACCATTTCGAGATTAAAAGTGAGAAAAAAAGACACCGACACACTCCATCAACAATACCAGCCTTATTTTATAAACAGGACACACCAGTGTTGAAATTTTGAAGCCGGTCAGAAGAGGCTTTCTAAAGTTATATAATGGAAACTAATTTCAAGAATGGTTTGTATAAAACTGACTAGAGGGCACCTACCCATATCAACCGTTTCACAAATCTTCAAATAGTAATAGCTGACAAGGTTGAAAATTTGAAGCCGATCGGATAAGGCGTTCTGAAGTTATAAATGAGAGTTTTGGAGCAAGTTAGTGAAGGGAAGAACACCATAGCTTAACAATGGCGTCTCTGTCACACTTGTTAATAGTTCGCTTAACGAGCGATAATTAAAAATTCTATAAAATCCCGAGTTTTCAACATTTTTCAATCTTTTTTATTTAATATTCTCTTCAATTCTGTAAGTAAAAAATGCTTCATTTTGTGTTTTTTTATTAAATTTCTTCATGAGAAGCGTTAAACCAGTGTGGGCTACTTAGCACAAAGAATGGTGAAGACTTGATCCTCCGTCCGATAATCAACAATCCACTCTAAGGGGAGAACTTTTTTTTTTCTTTAAATTCTAGTTTGATAAAAAATTTATAAAACTGGTAAATTGGCAGATACGAAGGCCAAATTAAATACAAAAATACCCCAAATTAAGCTAGACCAACACTTAAGTATTTGAAGCTGACCAGAAGAAGCATTCCCAAGCTATTACTTAGCAACCAATTTATTTAGTAAAATTGTTTTTTTAAGATTTACATTGCTTAATTTAAAAACCAAGATTTCTTTTAATAAACCCCATCAACACAAAGTCTAACTGCTCGAAATTCAACGATTCCAATTTTCTTGTAACAATTTCATTAAAATTTAAAATTTGCAAACACTCTATATAAACTTTGGCAAATGTAGAGGAAACTGGACAAGTATCTTCACCAGGTTCCGGATCAACCAGGCTGTGATGGATATGTGGGGCAGCGGACCACCACCAGAATCAGCCTGATTGACCAACTAGCACCAGATGATCCTGGCACATAGCCGGGCTCCGGGAGTAGGAAAACTCTCGGAACTTATCAAAGGTATGTAGGACGTCATCCTTCTTACGGAATACATCAGCTGACGAATCTCGCTTTCTAGAGAACACACCAGGGGAGAAAAATTTGAAGCCTATCAGATGAGGCATTCTCCAGTTATCATATGGATTCCAGCAATAACAGGTTTTATGCCAAAAATTAGCGCACTGACAAATTTGCCCACAAATTAAACTTCATGGTTACTATCCTGGTAGTAAGATGCATCAGCCATTAAATATTGAAGCCGTTCGGAAGTAGACTCAAATATATTTAACGTGATTTAACGGGAATCAAAATTTCACACAATTTTATTTACACAAAAGATTGGCAGATGTGCTCTTACACACATGAATTTCACTCTCCGCTATCGTCAAATTTGAAGGCACCTTTTTGGTACGTTCGAAGTTACGCCACAGAGGGTTCGGAATTTATCGGAGTTATTCTAGGATGCTGGGAATGGGTTCAGCAGTTTTTGTCATAGGAAACCTGCACGTGCCAATTTCCGTATAATTTTTGCCTAGTTACCGTACACCTTCTCGGGTTATGAGTTAAATAAAAATGAAATGTTGGATGTGGGGAAAAAAATCTGGCAATCAACTAACGCTTCCGAACCTGTTTGCTGAAGTTCTGTCATATATTTCCTGGCAGAAACGAGAGCAGTTTGAGAGGTCTTCATATTTCAGGGTTGCAATTATTTCTACCAGCAAGGATTGGTCTTCAAGCAGTATGCTTTAGTACTCCAAGTTTAGGATCATTGTTGTACGTATAGTTACATATAATTAATGCAGTAGGTGTGATTACTATAACGGTTGAATTTGGAGTACATGGAAGTTTGAATGACTCCAGACACTTCTAAATACTCTTGATTTAGATTTCTTACAAGGTTATTGATAAAGATTTCGACAAAGGAATATTCAAAGTTATCGTACCAATTTGTAATATGAGTGACAAAGGATTGTATCACCGGTATTAATAGTAGTTAATTTTGGACGGTCTAATACTCTTACGACTGAAGATTCATAAATGGTAAACGTAATGCTGAATCCGAGAAATATACATGTTGGTTCAGGGTGGCTCACAGTCTACACATCTTTACAGGCCTGCTAGGCCCGTCTCCTGGTAGACAAAGCTCTTGCTTCACATGATGAGGGTTCGTGGTTCGATTCCCGGAAAGATGGAAACATTGGGCGTGTTTCCTTACACTTGTTGTCCCTGTTCACCCATCAGTAAAATGGGTACCTGGGCGTTTAATCGACTGGTGTGGGTTGCATCCCCCTGTTATGCTCTGCATAACAGGGGGCTTTCTATATAGTAGTATGTCAGTGATGTCAGCTAGGTCTGTATACCTTGTACATGTACTTGTAGAAATAAAGATATTATATTATCATTATTATTATATTATTTAAAAGTGACAGAAGTTATTTACCATTACGATTACTAAATTGTGATTTCCCAATATTTTTGTGCGAAGCATTGTAATCACCAACATTAATAAGAGTTCTGACTTAGTATATGACAGAAGCTTCATATAATTAAACTTACCAGCAAGAGCATGTATGTTCAGTGAACTCTGCTTTGATATCGTTACTCTAAACACTGTCCAACAGAACAGAATAGGAACACTTCTTGTCAAATGCCTCATATTAACAATTATTTGTTTCATGCTGAGTGAGAAATTAGAACAAGCACAATGCAATTGCAAACATGCTCCAGATGCAGATGATGATGATTATACAGACCAATTTGTTATGCTGTTCAGTAAGCAACAGTCCTAGAAGAAGACACTGATCTCTTAGCTCTGCTGTCATCATGCCGAATATCACATTTCACCCACTGTTCTTCCAGTCTGGTCGAAAGCACGACAGCAAAAGGCTAAAAATATAGAATATTCAATTATCAGTCAAGGCTAATAGTGCAAGATACCTGTCGCATGCTACCATTTGCGAATATGGTCGCAGGTTGTGATACCAAGTCACACAACTTTGCCACCGGAAAAAAGAATCCCTCTGAAGAAATTGAAGGACTAACTTCCAGAAGCAGGCAGAAATCATATATAGCAGTGAATCCACCATGGAAGAAATACATAATGTTGGTGAGGAGGTGCTTGTTCGTCTCTTTCGTGGTCCTCCCGATGAGGATTTAAATACATTGCGGTACCAGCGATATATGGAAAAAGACTCCAACTAGTATATCACCCGTGTAGATTCAGACTCTATCTTCCACATCAGCAGCTGTCCAGTATTACAGTTCTCGAGTCTACTTCCAAGTTCAAGAATGGATGGGCAATGAACAGTTGAATCCTGAATCCTCGGGGTAGAGTAATGTTCTGGGGCGACTTCAGCCAATAACTACAGACTGCAGCCGCACCAGAATCTGTTGAAGGTGGTCAGGTGTTACTGTGAAACAGATTGCCATTCAAGATGATAAACTGGTATGAACTTTTCCCCTTGAAATAATTCGTCCAGCTTCCATTTATCAAGGGGCCTGTCCCATACCTGCCAAGCACAGCAGTTGCTACAGTATAGTGCTTACCTGTCAAGTCAGCAAATGCCTTGGCTATTCTATCTCAGATAGTCCCTTTCCTCCACTTCAGCTTGCGCAGTAAGAAGTCTCCGTCATTCACACGTCTTTCTCTCTTCGAAAGCATCTGATGTCATTTCACTTGTGGTATTTGGCTACGGTGGTCAGTGATGACTTGAGCTGGTTGAAGCTTGCAGGCCTTTCTCAATATGCTTTTGTTCTCAAAAATGGATGACGGGTATGGGCTCGGCTTATATCTAGCCACCTCCTCTAAAGACTGATCTGTCCTGGAAACAGCAAAGAATCGCTGGAATAGTAGACACAATAGGTGAATTTCCCAGAGTCTTGGTTTTGCCTTTCCTCTTGAAATAAAAGGAATATACAGGCTGTCCAGTCACTGTGTCGATGATTCTTCTTCTCAGTATAATAATGAATTGTGTACCGTTTACGACTGTCCAGGTGTCGTTTACAGCCAGCCCTCACAACAATGCTATCATCTCTCTGAACACTTGATGCACTGACGTCATCAGCGACCTTCTGCCGATTCTGAAGGACATCATCTCCATCTTCAAACTTTACTTTTCAGATTGGAATGTTTTCCATGGGCTAAAGTTTAAGCATTCATCTTCCAAACTTTATGAACCTGATGTTGGAAGAAGGTCAAAATAATTTTATTGATGAATAAAACAACGAAGCAAAACCCACAGTAATATACGAAATCGTTAGGGTGTGTTGGCCGCCATACTGGCTACCATCTTGGACCTGCGGATTCAGTGGAACAAATCATAAATCCACTGGTAACAATGGATTCCTTTACCCTTAAAACCCATATAATAAGTTATAGTCGCCATCCTGATTTTCAGGGTCAATGGGTACCATCTTCGTTTTAATAAATAGTGTAAAAGACCTACAAGAAGACCGTCTTGAAACTTAACCAGCTTTAATTCACTTCTGGAGGTCAGAATTTTTATTAGTTTTTGAGGGTTAGATTTTTTCTTAAAAATTTACTCACCTATTACATCTGCTGGTAAGCAGCATAGAGACACTTCAAAATTATCCTACTTGCACCTGCTCTACCCGGCTCACCTGCCAGTAAGTGAGTAAACTACTGAATGTCACAATCTGGGAACAAAACTGATGACACAAAGTTATTTACATTTTTTTGACATTCTTGTAATTTTCTGTGTTAATAAGCCGACTTTAGTACTGTTCTACTATTACTACTACTACTACTACCACCACCACCACCACAACAACAACAACTACTACTACTGCTGCTATACTATTACTACTACTACCACAACAACAACAAAAACAACTACTACTACTACTACTGCTAACCTTACTTTCTTTTCTTTCTATTTTCCCTCTTCTTCGTTTTGTTACCACATCCTCCTCCTCCTCCTGGTCTTCCTCTCCTCCTGGTTTTCTTCCTCCTCCTGGTCTTCCCCCTCTTCCTCCTGGTCTTTCCCCTCTTCCTCCTGGTCTTACTCCTCCTCCTGGTCTTCCCCCTCTTCCTCCTGGTCTTCCCCCTCCTCCTCTTGGTCTTCCCTCTCTTCCTCCTGGTCTTCCCCTCTTCCTCCTGGTCTTCCCCTCTTCCTCCTGGTCTTCCTCCTCCTCCTCTTCCTCCTGGTCTTCCTCCTCCTCCTCCTCCTGGTCTTCCCCCTCTTCCTCCTGGTCTTCCCCTCCTCCTTTTGGTGTTCCCTCTCCTCCTCCTCCTGGTCTTCCTCCTGGTCTTCCTCCTGATCTTCCTCCTGGTCTTCCTCCTGGTCTTCCTCCTGGTCTTCCTCCTGGTCTTCCTCCTCCTCATGGTTTTCCTCCTCCTCCTGGCCTTCCTCATCCTCCTGGTCTTCCTCCTGGTCATCCTCCTCCTCCTGGTTCTCCTCCTCACCTGCAAGTAAACACACACAAACACCTTGTCATAAGTGAAGTCTTGGTGTGGTAGTACCACACTTATTCCTCCACCACACGTTACTTACGAGTGGCTTTCACTTTGCCTCTCCACTAAGTGTCAGAGGCTTCAAGACACACGGTGTATGGAAATGACGCTGTTCACGCAGGCTGTTTGGGGTGGCATACAGTCGCAACTTGTGGCGCATTTGGCATACTTTCCGATCTGCTGACGCCCCGGCATTACAACGAATATTACAATCCTCTGTATATTGAAATACCAGACACGCTTGTATTATGGCGGCCCTTCTGCTCTGACCAGCTGCCCGTGATGCTAGTGGTGGTGGTGGCTGGTGGTGGTGGTGGTAGTGGTGGTGGTGAAGGTGGTGGTGGTGAAGGTGGTGGTGGTGGCTGGTGGTGGTAGTGGTGGTGGTGGTGAAGGTGGTGGTGGTGGCTGGTGGTGAAGGTGGCTGGTGGTGAAGGTGGTGGTGGTGGCTGGTGGTGGTGAAGGTGGTGGTGGTGGCTGGTGGTGGTGAAGGTGGTGGTGGTGGCTGGTGGTGGTGAAGGTGGTGGTGGTGGTGGTAGTGGTGGTGGCTGCTGGTGGTGGTGGTGAAGGTGGTGGCTGCTGGTGGTGGTGGTGAAGGTGGTGGTGAAGGTTGTGGTGGTGAAGGTGGTGGTGATGGTGGTGGTGAAGGTAGTGGTGGTGGCTGCTGGTGGTGGTGGTGGCGAAGGTGGTGGTGGCGGCTGGTGGTGGTGGTGGTGAAGGTGGTGGTGGTGAAGGTGGTGGTGGTGGTGAAGGTGGTGGTGGTGGTGAAGGTGGTGGTGGTGGTGAAGGTGGTGGTGGTGAAGGTGGTGGTGGTGAAGGTGGTGGTGGTGGTGAAGGTGGTGAAGGTGGTTGTGGCTGGTGGTGATGGTGGTGGTGGTGAAGGTGGTGGTGGTGAAGAAGGTGGTGGTGAAGGTGGCGGTGGTGATGGTGGTGGTGGTGATGGTGGTGGAGAAGGTGGTGGTGAAGGTAGTGGTGGTGGTGAAGGTGGTGAAGGCGGTGGTGGTGGTGAAGGTGGTGATAATGAAGGTGGTGGTGATGAAGGTGGTGGTGATGAAGGTGGTGGTGATGAAGGTGGTGGTGATGAAGGTGGTGGTGATGAAGGTGGTGGTGATGAAGGTGGTGGTGATGAAGGTGGTGGTGATGAAGGTGGTGGTGATGAAGGTGGTGGTGATGAAGGTGGTGGTGATGAAGGTGGTGGTGATGAAGGTGGTGGTGATGAAGGTGGTGGTGATGAAGGTGGTGGTGGTGAAGGTGGTGGTGGTGATGAAGGTGGTGGTGGTGATGAAGGTGGTGGTGATGAAGGTGGTGGTGATGAAGGTGGTAGTAGTGAAGGTGATTATGGCGAAGGTGACGTATGTCATCCATGTGGATACGTGACGTCCTTCATCCATGTGGATACGTGACGTCCTTCATCCATATGGATAAATATGACAAGTTCTTCATCCACTCCGCCTCTTCCAGCCTCGTCCTGGTAGGTGGGGACTGGCACTGCTCACTGACGGCTGCATCATGGCACTCTGGGTAATGCGGACATCTCGACACTAATTTAACGAATGACATCACTGACCACCACAACATCACTGCTGGAACGAAAGAATCACTTGACATCAACACAACACTAAAGAAATACCGGATATCAGCACATATCTAAAACATCACTTGACATCACCCCACTAACGAAAGAATCTTTTGATTATCACCAGAACACTAAGGAAAGAATCGCTGGACACCACAGCAAAGAGGGCGTCAGTATTCACATCACCACTATCCATAACTTGACAATCACCACAGCACTAAGGAATCACTTGCCATCACCACAGCAAGGAGGTGCCGGTGTTAGTAACACCAACCACACCAAGCACGCCCATAACACTACCATTGCCGTCGGCTGGAAAACAAGGGTTTATGCAGATGCGTTACTAAGTGTTCTCTCTTCTCCCAGAGTAATCTACATAATGGAAGTTAAAGTCTTGATAGCTAGGCAAAATCACGCGCTTTCCCAGTGTAATTATGATCCAAGGAGGTTTACTGCTCCGCTAGTGAGAGGATCATTGCTCCATATTCTCTATCCTTTTCTTTTCCTACAGCTGCTGGGATCAGCAGGAAGCTTGTGCTGGTAGATCCTGGGATCTGCACTGGTAACTGTTCGAAAGATGTGTGCCCTAAATTTGTTTTAAGGATGTGGTTTAGTTATAAAGATGTGTACTGATAAACTTGTTTTAAGGATGTGGCTTCAGTTCCAGAGATGTGTACTTGTAAATTTGTTTAAGGATATGTACTGGTAGTTCTGAGGATGTGTATTAGTAAGTTAGTTCTAAGAGGGTGTACTGTAATGTAATTCTCAGTATATGTACTGGAAATTTTGTTTTAAGAATTTGTGCCGATAACTTAATTCTAGAAATGCGTGCTGGTAACTAAGTTCTAAGGATGTTAGTTATCATTTTGTCCTAGGCACATGTCGATTAGACACTAGGCCTGTTGTATGTGTGTGTGTGTGTGTGTGTGTGTGTGTGTGTGTGTGTGTGTGTGTGTGTGTGTGTATGGGTGTGTGTGTATGTGTGTGTGTGTATGGGTGTGTGGGTGTGTGTGTATGGGTGTGTGTGTATGGGTGTGTGTGTATGGGTGTGTATGTGTGTGTGTACTCACCTATTTGTGGTTGCAGGGGTCGAGTCCTAGCTCCTGTGTGTGTGTGTGTGTGTGTGTGTGTGTGTATGTGTGTGTGTGTGTGTGTGTGTGTATGTGTGTGTGTGTGTGTGTGTGTGTGTGTGTGTACTCACCTATTTGTACTCACCTATTTGTGGTTGCAGGGGTCGAGTCACAGCTCCTGGCCCCGCCTCGTCGCTGATTGCTACTAGGTCCTCTCTCTCTCCCTGCTCCATGAGCTCTATCATACCTCGCCTTAAAACTATGTATGGTTCCCGCCTCCACTACGTCACTTTCTAGGCTATTCCACGGCCTGACTACTCTGTGACTGAGGAAATACTTCCTAACATCCCTTTGATTCATCTGAGTCTTCAACTTCCAATTGTGGCGGCCTCTTGTGTCTGTGTCCCTTCTCTGGAACATCCCATGTGTACTGGTAACTAAGTTCTAAGGATGTATACTTGTAACTGAGCTCTGTGGTTGTGCACTTGTAACTTACCTATAGTTACTGGTGCCTTTATCATCCCTGATAACTTAGTTCATATAATGTGTACTGGCAACTAAGTTGCTGATAATGATAACGATAACCTACCCGAGGTAACTTTAAACAGCATAACATAAACCATGGTAACTGATTCCAACATCTTTGTTTTAAAAGATACCTGAGTAAACACAAGGATCTGTTCATTAGAAACCGCTTCGGTCCTGGAACCTTGATCGCTTCTAAAATGCAAAAACCGAAAATGGCAGTATATATAGGCTGGGAGCAAGATGTGTCCCATAGTGACCTGAGAAATACAAGTGAGGTCAGGTAGACAATGAGGTCACGTGACTGTGAGGTAGTTTCTGCTTTGTCTGCCTGAATATCACTTAGTATCATGTATCCCAGTGTTTCCGAAATTTTGTAACTTCCGGTATTATGTTCCACGGTGTCGGGGACGGTGATTAGCGAGGTTTCTAGACATCGTCGGCGTCTAAGATTATGTTTAGTGAGCATGAGTTGTGCCTGTGGAGGACACAGGCGATCGATGTTGTAGGCGCTTCGATGTTTAATTAGGCGGACCGAAAGATTTCTGCCTGTTTCTCTTACACACATCTTGGGACAATGTCTACAGAGGATTGTGTAGACGCCTACTGTGGAAGTGGAAGTGTGGGAGTTTGCTTCGTAGTGAGGTCTTTGATGGAGCAAGTATTCGCGGTGGAAACATTGATATTTCCTCTAGCAAGCACCTGGCGGGTATTCCGGGCAACATCATCACACAGGAGCACATGGTAACAATTACCAAGATTTATACCATACTGAATGACACTGCAAGACATTATGGACGTAACATACAGAAGATATCAGTCTCTTCTACTTATTGGACATAACCTCCTTGAAGAATTTTTTTTTTATATTTTATTGAAAGCATATCTTGTACAGACATAATGCATATATATATAGTATAACACCGTTGAGAACAATAAGTACATACATAAATTATCACACACACACGTTGTTGGACACAGGAGAAGAAACCCGTCACAGACAAAACAAAAAAGAAAGACCATCAAGCACACTATACATCACTCAAGCCACCTATCAGTATATATAAAAAAAACGCATGAAATTATCACGTCTCACTTCTACATAAGTGTAACTTATAGCTGACAAAAGAAAACAAACATACTCATGTAGGTGTAAGTACAAAAAACATCACACATATATATTATTGTAAAAGAAACGCACATTCCTAATAAAAGAACCCTTTCTTGGTAGTAAGTCATACAGAAGTATGTGTATCCGCCTGAGGTACACATACCTCTGCCAAATACACTGGCCACAATTACACATACACCGCAATCCATATATTTTCCAATTCCTGCAAACTGTCCTATAGAAAGTAGCTGCCATGACCCGTTTCCTCACAATCCAATCCCCATTCCCACGCATACCCCACGACACGTACACAAAATCTACCATTATATATGCCAATGCTCGTTGTGTACTCTCCGGCACCCCTCCGACATCCAAAACGAGCTCTCTCAACACCGGTATGCCTCCCCCCTCCCACTCGCCTCACTATCCTACTCATCCAATCCCGAACATTCCCCAAACATTCCCAGAAATACACCACATGATATGCCATATCCTCTCCACCACACACCCTACACCCACTCTCCTCCACTACTCGTCTCACCCATAGAACTGCTCCTGATGGCAAAATGCCATGCAGGAAACGGAACATAACCTCCTGCACCCGAGGCCTGAGCTTCAACTTAGGAAAACGACACCAAATATCTCCCCATCCATACATGGGGTACATTCCCTCCACCGGCACCACCACCCAGCTCCCAATCACTCGCCAACACCCCCATGCGGATCTTGCCAGGCTCTCGTAGGACCACGAGGGTACGCAGCACCTCCTCACATTCCCTCAACTCTGCACCCACATACCACCTCTTCACTCCCTCACACAGAAGCTTCAACCCCCCCCACACACCCCGACTCGTACATACTCCCTTCGTAAGTAAACACATTTTACCCAACGCCGCAGATCCAACAACCCTAACCCCCCTGACGTTCCGGCAGCATTACCACCTCCCTCCTCAGCCAATCACACCCGGAACCCCATATAAACTTAAACACCCTCTGTAAGATTCTCGTAATTCCTTGCCCCGTTATGGGGTAAACTGCCGCTACATACCAAACCTTACTGTATAGTAATGTGTTTACCATGATGGCCCTCTGCAACAATGTCAAATGGCATGGTCACAAACTCCCCAATCTATGCTGCACCCGTTCCACAATACGCTCGGAGAGTTCACCTCTCTCTACCGCACTTGATCCTCCATAAACACTATTCCACATATCTTTAAGCTATCTACCACCCTCCACTCCACACCAGCATCCCAATCTCCCTGCCAGTTCCAATTTCCCAGTCTTAATAAGCATGATTTCTCCACATTGACCCTCATTCCTGTAGCCTCCCCAAAAGTATGAATGACCTCTCCCACCCCTCTCAAACTCTTTCCCTCCCGCACAAGTACCGTCGTGTCGTCGACATAACCTACGATCCCCGGCCCACACCCCACCTCCCCTGTCCTCACCCCCTCACAGATTCGTGCCTCAATGAGTCTGTAAAATGGGTCCTGAACACAGGCAAACAGGATTTGAGAAAGTGGACATCCTTGCCTGAGGCCCCGCCCCATACATACCGCTTCCCCTATGCAACCATTGATTTGCACACGCACCCGTGCCCCTCGGTACAATGTCTCCACCCATTCTGCAACTTCCTCCCCAAATCCCTGCTTTAGAAGGATCTGCCGCATTGCCTCCCATTCCACATGGTCATATGCTCCCTGCCAATCCAAAGCAAGCCCCCCCTTTTTCCCTCAAACCCTCCACAAATCCCTTAAGACGTCTATGGCCCTCGACCATAGATCTGCCAGGCAACCCATATTGCTCTCCCGATACATGCCCCATGACGCATTTCAGGTGATTTCCCAGTATTTTTGCAAACAATTTATAATCCACACATAGTAAAGATATTGCCCGATAATCCTTTAGGGTATTCTGGACCTCTCCCTTCGGGACCAGAACAACTACTGCTGTGGCTTGTAATTCCCCCAACACCCCATTCTCCTTCATGATATTCATTAACTCCACCAGGAATCCATGCATTAACTTCCAATTCTGCAGGTAAAATTCACAGGGCAATCCATCTATCCCCAGAGCCTTTCCCGTACGCATACTCACCAATGCCCGCCAAACCTCGCCCTCATCTATCTCCCCACCCACTGCTACTCGATCACTATGCCCCAACAAACATGGTACTAGCTTGCAGATGCTATGCAAAGCCTCAACTCCCACTCCACTACTCCCCAAATACTGCTCATACCATGCATCCGCATAACCACTCATCCCCTCTGTCGTCCGCAACACTTGCCCCTAACGATAACCTCCCACTTCAGAGTGGACGACTAACCTACCAACTTCAGTGGCTTTCCGACGGTGCTGCTGACCCAGTAAAACACACGCCGACGGTCGATCGCCCCACACCTCCTCAATCCCCCCTGCACATGCACTGCATTAAAGCGTTCATTTTGCAGCTCACGAATCCTTCCCTTCAACGTTTCTATCTCCTCCACAGGATATACTCCCTCTTGTCCACCTCTTCAGTAGCAATCCCTCAACCTACCCACTAGTTACTGAAGGAGCCCATACGATTGTTGCATTATGCGTTTCCCCTCCCTCACATAAAACAGACGTATTCATCCCTTAGCCACCCCATCCCACCACCCCAGCAAATCCTCTACACCCCGCCTTTCCTCTCTGAGCTCTGCCCACAACGTCTCGAATCCTCCCTGCCCCTCCTCATCACCCAAGATCCTCGTATTTAGTTTCCAATAGCTCTTACACCTCCTGGCCAGCCCATCCCACCCCAGGTCAACCACAACCGCCCTATGATCAGAATATTCCACCTCCACCATATTCAAGGACTCCACTCTTACCTGCTTTGTGATATACACCCGATGTAGCCTCACCACATATCCATGTCTAACAAAAGTGTGCTCCACCGCCCAAGCCCCACCCCCAAATACGTCACGTAGACACACATCTCTCAGGAGATCACCTAGGATATGTTGTTAGGTAAGACACATATGCAACAGTTAGGTATCTTTATTTCGAAACGTTTCGCCTACACAGTAGGCTTCTTCAGTCGAGTACAGAAAAGTTGATAGAAGCAGAAGATACTTGAAGACGATGTAATCAGTCCATCACCCTGCAACACAAGGGTATCTTGGTACAGACCTACAATCAACTTCGACAACCTCTACTAGTGAGAACGGCTGGATTTGAGAGGGACCTGACCTCCCAGCATCTGAGTTCTTACCTCTTCTAGTGACCTACGTCTCACCTCTTGGCGCTATATAAGTGCTCCATCCTGTCACTTCATCTCCATATTGTTTCATTCCATGGAACAATGCTCTTCTCCAGACTGAGGGACTGACCACCTCAAAACTTTAAGGGTGATGGACTGATTACATCGTCTTCAAGTATCTTCTGCTTCTATCAACTTTTCTGTACTCGACTGAAGAAGCCTACTGTGTAGGCGAAACGTTTCGAAATAAAGATACCTAACTGTTGCATATGTGTCTTACCTAACAACCTGTCGGTATTTTATACCATTTTAATGTTCCATCACCTAGGATAGTTGAAAAATGCCCCGCCTCATGCGGCTCAATGTCTGCCCTGCGAATAACACAGTTCCAATCCCCTCCCACGATAGCAACAGGTGGTAAAGAACAGAAATAATAAACGAGCTCATCCCTCACGAAATCCGCTTTCAGACGTGCATCACTCTCCGCGGGTGCATACACACACACTAACACCACTCACTCGCCCATCCACCATCCATCCACTCCTATAATATGCCCCTCACCCCCCTTCTCTTCTACTAACCACAAATGGGCTCGCCTCCCGGAGCAGGACTCCCACTCCTCCATTCAAGCGTCCCGTCTGCATCACAAAAGCCCTATGTCCATCCACCTCCAATACATGCCCCACCTTGATATTGTGCTCTTGCACAAATACGACATCCACTCTATGCCAGCACAAGAAACTTGCAAACCACACACACTTCACATCCTGACACAAACCATTAATGTTAAATGTCATACACCTTAGGCCAGCGGTAGTTTCTTCTCCCTGTGCTTTGACACCTTCTTCACAATGCCACCATGTCCTTTCGGACCTCTTTTATGCATGTCTCTACTGGCAGCCCTAACCCCTCCCCGGTCCAGCTCTGGGTCCGAAGTCCCCGAGGGACCACCACCATCTTCTTCCACCACCACTACCTTGCCAGTTCTCTGTGCTGGAGTCAGGACATCATCCGAATCCGATGTCACAGCCTCATGCTTGCACGTGACTCCACCAGTTTCCATCTCCACCTCCTGCGATACCTCACAGTGAACCCCCACCTCCACCACATGTCCAACCTTCCCACCATCTGGGCACATTGCCCCGTGAGGCACCACCAAGTCAATGGGCTCAATTCGCTGTCCACACAGGTCTGCAGAATTCCTCACACCAGCCCTCGTCGCCGACTCGCCCTCCCCATCTGACTGGGGAAACAGCGAGGTGAGCACGGTTTCTAAGACCTCATCGATGGCTTCCTACGCCGAACCATGCCGTCCCCCACCATCAGGCAAAATGGGTCCCACAGGGCCCCCAGCCAGAGGGGCCGTCAGGTCTGCACCCGCCACTGCCTCTGCTTGCTCCACCTCCTCACTCCACAGACGACCAGGCCCACGTCCTTCCTGTTGCTCCAGAGCACGTCCAACTTGTCCAGATTCCCCTGCTGCAATACATTCTAGACCATGAAGTCGAGTCTGACGTTCACAATATGCAGCAATGTGATCAAAGCCACCACAACGCCTGCAGGTCCTGCGTTGCCCAGCATAGGACACCATGAGCTGAGTCCTGAAGGCCTCCAACATAACATATGATGGTATGGGGTGCCGTATCATCATTTTTAGCAAAAACGTGCCCTCTGGGAATCCAACATATGCACCTTCAACCCACTTGCCGGGCTGTGTCTGGTGAATGGTCCCGTAGTCCTTGAAAACATTGCGTATGTCTGTTTCGTCAGCCTCAAAAGGTACATTTCGCACTCTAACCCAAGTATAATGCCTGGAGACGTCATGAAGGCGGACACTCACCATAGAATTGACGTCCACTCGTACATCCTGGTATTTCTCTACCAGCTTCTCAAAGACGCCGGTGTTCAACAACTTGACAAACACCCTGTATGCGCTGTTAAGTGATACACCATATAATTCTGCATCCTGTATACCATACGTATCCCGGATGATCAATGGCAACAGCACGGGAGCAGCTTGCGGCGAAATCGCTCCGCGAACCAGCTCGATGCCCACAGTATTTACCCTCTTCCTCACACCCTGCGCCATATTGGAAAAAAACAGGAAGTCTTCCAATCGCCGAGAGAGGGCAGCAGGCGCACGTCTGCTCACACCAACAGACGAGCAGAGAATGAGCACCTGGCGGGTATTCCGGGCAACATCATCACACAGGAGCACATGGTAAACATGGTAACAATTACCAAGGTGTATACCATACTGAATGACACTGCAAGACATTATGGACGTAACATACAGAAGATACCAGTCTCTTCTACTTATTGGACATAACCTCCTTGAAGATTTTTTTTTTTTTTTTTTTTATATTTTTATTTAAAACATAGAACAAATACAATAATGTATAAGAGTATAAAATAAAAACCATACTAGATATTACAAAACCTCTAGTACACAATCCCGGTACATTTAAAGAACACCATAGATCATGGCCATATTACAACCATATACATAACCCACAACCATATACATAACCCACAACCATATACATAACCAACAACCTATATACATAACCTACAAACCCTCCTTTTACAATAATCATTTTTTTTTTATTTAAAACCAATACAGTTTAACATAAAAATAAAAATACAGTATGGATCCTAATCAAATTAACTGACAAACGGATTGCACCTACAAGCTCGCAAGATATTGCTGCCAAACATACAACAATAACTTACAGCAAGAACATAGCTAAAAAAAATTCCATGTCACAGGGTCATGAATTGACATATATACAAAACCTTGCATATATATAAATTGTACATATAAATGACATCTGACAAAGGCTCAATACACTTGAACATAAAATATACAAAGAAGTTATATCAGTTAAATCCCATCCTTCGCATTAATCAAAAACCCAAAACCTAACATCATAATCTTACTAGAACATCTACAAACGTATCCCTAACAATACAGCTTTACATATACCAACATACGAATATACAGAAAAAGAATGCAGCTTAGAACACAATCACTGAAGCGCTATACTGTTACAATAAACCCATATACATAATCTCAGACACAAATGGACTACGTCACTAAACTGTCTAGATATGTCTGTATACCATACAGACTAAAACTTAACATCAAGAACTTAACAATGACACCAAACCGGTATCAGGGTACAGACCATAATTATAAACTTTAAAAAGAATCAATCATGCATATATATAAAGTATTACATAACGTCTAACCCATGACAAAGGCTCAATACAATAGAAAGGGATATATATTTATATATATATACACACACACACCCACACCCACACACCCACATCCACACACACACACACACCCACACGTACACACAAATTTTCACAAAATCACATTAATCAGATGCACTGTATGCACAAAGCAAAACAGTATATAAGTATATCTCATCGTGCAAAAACCCAGCACGTAACATAAATACAAACGAAAACACACTTCATGTCGCCAATAACTTATTACTCATGAATCATGTTATACAAGACTGATACACATCAAAATTATACATAAAAAAAATCTACTATATTATACCTACCTTCTGAAAAGTGTTATATCTAACATAACGAGACCTTGAGCTCTACATCCACACTTGGATGCCATAAAGTCTCAATGAAAACCAGGAAACCATTCCAAACCCACATTCACAACACTCTCACGACACTCCCCCCCCAGGGAGGCGAGCCCGCTGTGATCCCCTGACTCCCTCCAACCTATGAAAACCCCTTCACTCACTCATTATCAATCACAGATTTACGAGAATCCCTAACGTTAGCATTCTATACCCCTCTGAGAAAGCCTGATCCCACCTCCTCCCATACAAATCTCTGTTAGGACACATCGTACGATAGAACGTTACCGCAAGAACCTTCCTTCGCTCTTCACTATCCCCTCTCCCCCTCATCACCCACGACATATATATATAATCTACCATGATATAATCTAAAGCTCTTATGACACACTCGTCTAACCCACCCATATCTAGACTTAAAGCACGCAAAACCGACACCCCACGGCCCCCCACCCTCTGTACCAACCTACTTAACCAGCACCTAACCTCCTCTAGCCCTTCACAAAAGTAAACTACATGGAACGCTGTCTCATCCCCTCCACAGATACCACACCCCCCACCCTCTACAACCTGTCTGTTTCGTAATATCTCACCAGACGGAAGGATCCCATGCAGAAAACGAAACATCACCTCACGCGCCCGAGGGTTTAACTTCATTTTACTAAATCTAAACCAAATACTCTTCCACGCATACATGGGGAACAAACCCTCAACTGGGACAACGCACCTACCTACAAGTAACCTACACAAAACCTTTATACGAACCTTTCTCAGTTCCCTAACCAACATCACAGCCCTCAAAACTATTTCACATTCCCTCAACTCCATTCCTTGATACCACATACCCAGCCTGTCATGTATCCTTCCCAAACGCCCCGCTTTCACACCCTCACGCAACACTTCCCATTTAATAAACACACATTTAGCCCTCCGTCTCAAATCCATCAACCCCAACCCACCCTGACTTACAGGTAACATTACAACTTCCCTCCGTAACCAATCACAACGTGAACCGCACAAAAATTTGTACACCCGTCTTAGAATTCCCGCAATCGCTGTCCCTGTAATTGGGAACACAGCTGCAACATGCCAAACCTTACTATACAATAAAATATTCACCACTATCACTCGCTGTATAAGAGTTAGGTGCTGGGGCCTCAGAACACCTAGACGCCCCACGAGCCTTTCCAATAACCTATCCGAGTTTTCCTCCCGCGCCGCAACCATGTCATCCTTATAAATAATACCACAAATCTTTAAAGACACCGCCCATTCTTTAACAACATTACATCTCCCCCCCACACCCCCTACCCAAGAACCCAACCCCATGCACCTTGACTTCGCACTATTTACCTGCATACCCGTGACACTTCCAAATAACTGCACCACATCCTTGAAGATTGCCAAGCTGCAATGGTGGTGTTCAGGTCCACTCTACAACATTAGTCTCTCTTGTCCTCTGTTACGAGTGTGACCGTGCCCAATTTGTATTTGAGAAATATTCCAGTAGGATATTGGTCTATACTTTATTATATATGTATTAATATTAATATTGTATTGTATATACTGTTTTGTTAGGCGTTATATTAAAAATGTGAGTTTCATGTAGTGGGAAACCACTAGTTACAGTGCCGGTTACTAGTTCAGGTACTGGCCTGTCTCCTTAAGTCACGTGACCCAACCTGACGTTAGCTTACCGCTCACTGGTACAGTGAGTAGCTTCATTTAGTAGGCCTCATTTAGATTATGCTGCACAGTTTTGGTCACCGTATTACAGGATCGATATAAATTCTCTGGAAAATGTACAAAGGAGGATGACAAAGTTGATCCCATGTATCAGAAACCTTCCCTATGAGGATAGACTAAGGGCCCTGAATCTGCACTCTCTAGAAAGACGTAGAATTAGGGGGGATATGATTGAGGTGTATACATGGAAGACAGGAATAAATAAAGGGGATGTAAATAGTGTGCTGAAAATATCTAACCTAGACAGGACTCGCAGCAATGGTTTTAAGTTGGAAAAATTCAGATTCAGGAAGGATATAGGAAAGTACTGGTTTGGTAATAGAGTTGTGGATGAGTGGAACAAACTCCCGAGTACAGTTATAGAGGCCAGAACGTTGTGTAGCTTTAAAAATAGGTTGGATAAATACATGAGTGGATGTGGGTGGGTGTGAGTTGGACCTGATAGCTTGTGCTACCAGGTCGGTTGCCGTGTTCCTCCCTTAAGTCAATGTGACCTGACCTGACTAGGTTGGGTGCATTGGCTTAAGCCGGTAGGAGACTTGGACCTTCCTCGCATGGGCCAGTAGGCCTTCTGCAGTGTTCCTTCGTTCTTATGTTCTTATGTTCTTATAGCACTCGCTCTGAGTAGCTTCACCACACTCGCTCAGAGTGGCTTCACAACACTCACTCTGACTAGCACTCTCACTTCTAGTCTGATTTGTAAGAGTTCACTGATCATATTACTTAAAATCCTATCTTAGCAACAGATTGATTGCCTAACTCTACTACTGGGAATTATGTTTTCCCAGTAAACTTTTGTGCCGTAACAATAGCTGTGTATCTATATAAAAGTATCTTTTATGTGTAAAAGAAAAAGTAATTTTATTGCTCTATTTTACCTAAGATATATGAAGATCCTATGCAAGTTTTATTGTTATTAAAGACACAGATTTTACTTGAGTTTTGGCCATCCTACAGAAAGAAGGGCTGTATAGCCCTTGTGGCTTAGCGCTTCTTTTTGATTATAATAATAATAATACAGAAAGAAGGTTAACAAAGAAAATCTGTTTGAAAAGGCTATATTTGCAGCACTAAAACCTTGTTGCTATGGTGTTCTACCCTAGACAATGACCGACTTAGCAACTGATACCCCATCAAGGATCAGTAGCACAATGTTATACACTCCATATCTCAACACCTTCTTCTATTTATGTGTACATATGAAGATTGAGACACTTATGCAGCATATGAAAATCTTTATTCAGGAAACGTTTCGCCACACAGTGGCTTCATCAGTCCAATACAAAGAGGAAGGCGTAAGGAGAGGAGGAGAATGAGGTAATCAGTCCCTCAACCTGGAGTCGATGTGTTCAGTCCATCAATCTTGTAGAATGTACATTCTACAAGATTGATGGACTGAACACATCGACTCCAGGTTGAGGGACTGATTACCTCATTCTCCTCCTCTCCTTACGCCTTCCTCTTTGTATTGGACTGATGAAGCCACTGTGTGGCGAAACGTTTCCTGAATAAAGATTTCCATATGCTGCATAAGTGTCTCAATCTTCAACTTGTCGGTTTTTCAAACCATTCATCACACATGTGTACATATGTGCATGCACCGCATGTTACTGGCTTTCTTTTGTTTCACAATATTTCATTACAACTACATTTTGTATACTGCAGAAAAGAAATAAATTTGTATTATATTTATCAGCACACCTTCTTTCCACTCAGTAACTGCCACTCTTCATTCGCTGCCTGACCACGGTAGAGTGCAGTTGTGCTCTGCACCCCTCTGCTGTTTGTAGGCGAGCTCCCTTGTCAGTTACCTGGCTGCAGCGGTGTGAAGTGGTGCTGTCACGTCTCTGTTACCAACATAGGTGCACTGTGATTGTCAAGATGGCGGTTAGTCTGAGACGCCGGATAAATACTGTAGGCATTGAGCTACTTAAAGGAACGATAACGCCTAGTTCTGCGCAAGTCTTATTGCCAAAGATCATCCAGGAGACATATGGCATACAAGATAGTGACTTGTATGGTGTAGCATTAAACGGAGGCCAAAGAATTTTCGTCAAACTGCTATCAGCTACGGTTTATGAATCGTTAGTCACCAGGTTTCAGGATGTAAGTCTTAGCATCACACCAGCTGTCAGTGTAAGAATGATAGATGTTTCACGGCATTATACGTGGATCAAGTTACGCAACGTTCCCTTTGAGGCGGACGAGGCGGATATAAGGAAAGTTTTTGAGACGTACGGGACGGTGCATTATGCTCAACATGGTACGTGGACGGCAGGTGCCTATGCTGGTTTTCCAGAGGGTTCTTTCAACCTCAAAATGACTTTGAGGCACCCAATACCGTCCTATGTGTATCTACAAGATTTCAGGACGCAGGTAATGGTAATGTACCCAGGACAACGACGTACATGCCGCCTATGTGGTGAGTATGATCACATAGCGGCGACCTGTGACAAGCGAAGACGTGTGCCTGGACCTGTGGTGGACGTCGCAGCCCCTGCTTCAAAGGTGGCAGGTGAGAAACAAACATCGGATGGAGGGCGTGGTGTTTTGTGGAGCGAGATAGTGGATCGGGCACACAGGACTGGCGGTGAGTTGGAGTCCCTTCCCCAGCTGCCTGATCAGGTATCGTCTCCTGTGGATAAGGAGGAGCAGCAATTACAGGAGAAGGTTCTTGAGATTGAGGAGGAATTGGTGGAGGTGTTGAAGACTTTGTCACTGCCAGAGAGGGACGTTACATCTGAGCGTGGTGTCATCGGAGAGTCGTCGCTTCCAGAAAGTCGGAGACATGATAATTTGGGACGTGATGGTGGTTTGGAGTCGTCCGTTGAATCATTAAACCATTCTCAGGTAGAGGTGGAGGTTCATCGAGAGACAACATCTGACCAAGACATGTGTAACATGACGGTCACGAGAAAGAGGGCGGCTACATCAGATTCTGATGACATCCTTACGCCTGCACAAAGGCCTGGGAAACAGACTGAGGTGAAGTGTGAAGGTAGTGGTGTAGGTGGTGGTAGCCATGATAGGAGGCACCGGAAGAAGGGGGGAGGGAAAGAGAGCACTCTAAAGGTGTCAAACTTAAATTCAAGCTCTGGAGTTGTAAAGAGTGATGAGAGGAAGAAGGGGTGGAAACTTTAATAGGCCTTAGGTGTATATCTGTAAATGTTAATGGGTTATGTAGCGGTATGAAGAGAGATTGGTTTCGTAATTTCCTGAATAAATCTAGAGTGGATGTTGTTTTCCTGCAGAAGCACAATTTTAAAGAGGGTAGGGTGTTGGAGGTGGCAGGATTTCGAGTAGTTACCCTGCCATCTCCCCTGCAGCGCTGTATAGTCCTTGTGGCTTAGCGCTTCTTTTTGATTATAATAATAATAATCCCCGTCTAAAAGATGGTGTGGGAATTTTAATAAGGGAGACGAGCCCGTTTGTTTTGCAGAGAAGTGAGGGAGGAGGGGGAGGGAGGGTGTTGCGTGTGGATGGGTGGTGGATGGGTAAGCATGTCTTTTGTGAGTGTGTATGCGCCAGCAGAAAATAACAAAGGTAAAGAATGATTTTGTGTGTGAGGATCTTGTGTTTTTCTTAAGTGCACTGCCAGAGGTGGCAATAGTTGGTGGGGACTGGAATAGTGTAATCAGGATGGCTGATGTGGACCCAAAAGGGGCTGGATATATGTCCGTGGCTCTTAGGGATTTATTAAGGGATGTTAGGTTACGTGATGCCTTTGGGGGGGCGGTGTGGGAGACTGAATATACGTTTGTTAGGAGTGGATATGCTGCGAGACTAGATAGAGTGTACCTTTCTCAGGGAGTGGATGTGAAATCTTTTACTATTGAGGCTACAATGTCAGATCATAGGGCAGTGGTGGTGGAGGTTGGGTGGGGGACGCTTGCGGACATATATAGAAGTTATTGGAAATTAAATGTGTGTTAGGTGATGAGGAGGGGTTGGAGGGGTTTTCAGTCCTATGGAGGGAGCTTAGTGTGGAAGAACAGGGAGTGGATGACATTGTGACATGGTGGGATAGTGTTGCAAAGGAAAGGATTAGAAAGTTTTATGTGAGAGAAGGAAAACGTATTAATAATTTAAAATATGGACTGGCGAACTATTTAGAGGATAGGTTAAGAGGTTGCTATGGGCGGGGGGTGGGTGGGAATAATTTTCCTATGGATGAAATAGCTGAAATAAAGGGGAGGTTGAGGGTGTTGCAAAATGAAAGGTTTCAAGCTGTAAGGGTGCAGGTAGGGGTGGAAAAGTGCTTTGGGGCGGCGTGTGTTTTGCGGCATCAAAAGCAAAGGCAGGCGGTGACAGCTATCCCATGTTTAGAGGTAACGGAGATGGTTGGGAATGACTCAAGAAATCGTAATGACACGATTGCAAATAAACCATACCCCCGGCCGGGATTGAACCCGCGGTCATAGAGTCTCAAAACTCCAGCCCGTCGCGTTAGCCACTAGACCAGCTAGCCACAATAAGATTCATCCAACTAGGTATATTTCTACACCATAGGAAAGTTAGCACAGGCACCTCTGTGACCACAAATGCAAGTTTTTACAGACGAATCTCCAGCTAGCGTGGCCGTGACGAACTCTAGCTCAAGTCCCTTCACTGCCATGAAGGGACTTCACGGCAGTGAAGGGACTTGAGCTAGAGTTCGTCACGGCCACGCTAGCTGGAGATTCGTCTGTAAAAACTTGCATTTGTGGTCACAGAGGTGCCTGTGCTAACTTTCCTATGGTGTAGAAATATACCTAGTTGGATGAATCTTATTGTGGCTAGCTGGTCTAGTGGCTAACGCGACGGGCTGGAGTTTTGAGACTCTATGACCGCGGGTTCAATCCCGGCCGGGGGTATGGTTTATGGTTGGGAATTATAGAGCAGGGCAGGAGATACGAGCCACGAAGGGGATGTGTGCGTATGCGGAGGCTTGGTACGAGAAGTACTGGAACAGTGGGGGGGGGGGGGTGACGTGGCGTTGGACAAGGTGTGTACGTATGGTATGTGACGTGTAATTTAGGAAATAGTGATAGAAAGGCTTTAGGTGGGCCTATTACGGCAGAGGAAATAGAGAATGCGTTAAGGAGAATGAGGAAGGGGAAAGCGCCGGGTATTGACGATCTCCCGGTAGAATTTTATTTACAACATTGGACGTTAATAAGGGGATTTATAGTTAGGTTATTTAATCGTATGAAGGAGAAGGGTAAGTTGGGGGAGAAGCAGGTAACAGCAGTTGTAGTGTTGGTCCCGAAGGTCAAGGGGCAGCCCACCCTTTGGGAGTACCGAGCCATATCACTGATAAGGTGTTTGCTAAAATTTTAGGTAATAGGTTCAAATGTGTTGCCGGGAAGGTCGATGATTGAAGGACATGGGATACTGAGAAGTTTTGTGGAAGCTAAGGGTGGGGGTGCAGGGGCGGCTTTGTTGGCTCTGGATTGGCAGGGAGCATGTGATAGAGTGGAAAGGGGAGCTTTGCAGGTTATACTTAGGAGACAGGGTTTTGGGGAGGAAATAGTCGAGTGGGTAAATACGTTATACAAAGGGGCGAAAATGAGGATACAGATTAATGGGTGTATGGGGAGGGATATTGCAATGGGTAGAGGCCTTAGACAGGGATGCCCCATGTCCCAAATATTGTTTGCGTGTTTCCAGGACCCCTTTTATAGAATGGTTGACCGCAGCTTATGTACGCCATGTGAGGGAAGTGTGGGGGTGGGAGGGCCTGGCCGGGTTTAATTGGATATGTTGACGACACCACTGTTCTCATTCGTGAAGGGATGTCAATGGGAGTGTTGGACGAGGTTGTGCAATTATTTGGAAGTGCCACTGGTATGCAGGTAAATAGTGCGAAGTCAAGGTGCATGGGGTTGGGCTCTTGGGTGGGGGGTGTAGGGGGGAGATGTAATGTTGTTAAAGAATGGGCGGTGTCTTTAAAGATTTGTGGTATTATTTATAAGGATGACATGGTTGCGGCATGGGAGGAAAACTCGGATAGGTTATTGGAAAGGATCGTGGGGCGTCTAGGTGTTCTGAGACCCCAGCACCTAACTCTTATACAGCGAGTGATAGTCGTAAACATTTTATTGTATAGTAAGATTTGGCATGTTGCAGCTGTGTTCCAAATTACTGGGACAGCGATTGCACGGAGGGCTAAATGTGTGTTTATTAAATGGGAAGTGTTGCGTGAGGGTGTGAACGCAGGGCAGTTGGGAAGGATACATGACAGGCTGGGTATGTGGTATCGAGGAATGGAGTTGAGGGAATGCGAAATCATTTTGAGGGCCGTGATGTTGGTTAGGGAGCTGAGAAAGGTTCGTAAAAGGGTTTTGTGTAGGTTACTTGTAGGTAGGTGCGTTATCCCAGTTGAGGGTTTGTTCCCCATGTATGCATGGAAATAAGTCACTCTGTCTGACTTTTTTGGGTTATCCTAGGTTCTCTACACATATGCTGCTATGTATGATAATTCTATGTAACTGTATTGTGTATACCTGAATAAATTTACTTACTTACTTACTTACTTAGATTTAGTAAAATGAAGTTAAACCCTCGGGCGCGTGAGGTGATGTTTCGTTTTCTGCATGGGATCCTTCCGTCTGGTGAGATATTACGAAACAGACAGGTTGTAGAGGGTGGGGGGTGTGGTATCTGTGGAGGGGATGAGACAGCGTTCCATGTAGTTTACTTTTGTGAAGGGCTAGAGGAGGTTAGGTGCTGGTTAAGTAGATTGGTACAGAGGGTGGGGGGGGGCATTGGGGTGTCGGTTCTGCGTGCTTTAAGTCTAGATATGGGTGGGTTAGACGAGGGTGTCATAAGAGCTTTAGATTATATCATGGTAGATTATATATATATGTCGTGGGTGATGAGGGGGAGAGGGGATAGTGAGGAGAGAAGGAAGGTTCTGGCGGTAACGTTCTATCGTACGATGTGTCGTAACAGAGATTTGTATGGGAGGAGGTGGGATCAGGTTTTCTCAGAGGGGTATAGAATGCTAACGTTAGGGATTCTCGTAAATCTGTGATTGATAATGAGTGAGTGAAGGGGTTTTCATAGGTTGGAGGGAGTCAGGGGGTCACAGCCTTCTCTGGGGGGGGGGGTCGTAAGAGTGTTGTGAATGTGGGTTTGGAATGGTTTCCTGGTTTTCATTGAGACTTTATGGCATCCATGTGTGGATGTAGAGCTCAAGGTCTCGTTATGTTAGATATAACACTTTTCAGAATGTAGGTATAATATAGTAGATTTTTTTATGTATAATTTTTATGTGTATCAGTCTTGTATGACACGATTCTTGAGTAATAAGTTCTTTGCGACATGAAGTGTGTTTTCGTTTGTATTTATGTTACGTGCTGGGTTTTTGCATGATGAGATATACTTATATACTGTTTTGCTTTGTGCATACAGTGCATCTGATTAATTTGATTTTGTGAAAGTTTTTGTGTGTACGTGTGTGTGTGTGTGTGTGTGTGTGTGTGTGTGCATATCCCTTTCTATTGTATTGAGCCTTTGTCATGGGTCAGACGTTATGTAATACTTTATATATGTATGATTGATTCTTTTTAAAGTTTATAATTATGGTCTGTACCCTGGTACCGGTTTGGTGTCATTGCTAAGTTCTTGATGTTAAGTTTTAGTCTGTATGGTATACAGACATATCTAGACAGTTTAGTGACGTAGTCCATTTGTGTCTGAGATTATGTATATGGGTTTATTGTAACAGTATAGCGCTTCAGTGATTGTGTTCTAAGCTGCATTCTTTTTCTGTATATTCGTATGTTGGTATATGTAAAGCTGTATTGTTAGGGATACGTTTGTAGATGTTCTAGTAAGATTATGATGTTAGGTTTTGGTTTTTTGATTAATGCGAAGGATGGAATTTAACTGATATAACTTCTCTGTATATTTTATGTTCAAGTGTATTGAGCCTTTGTCAGATGTCATGTTATATGTACAACTTATATATATGCAAGGTTTTGCATCAATGAATGTGTATATATGTCAATTCATGACCCTGTGAGAGTTTTTTTTTTAGGTATGTTCTTGCCGTAAGTTCTTATTGTATGTGTGGCAGCAATATCTTGCGAGCATATAGGTGCAATTCGTTTGTCAGTTAATCTGATTGAGATCCATACTTTCTTTATTTTTATGTTAAACTGTATTGGTTTTAAATAAAATATAAAAAAAAAACTGGCACAACCCCCTCTCAGCAAACCACCTCCGCACTCAGCTACTGGCACAACCCCTCGGAACTTATTTACCATGAAGACGAGACAGTTAACTCTTCATTTTATAAACAAACTCCTGCAAGAATTCCGGTTCTGTGCTCTACTGAAACCATTCCTCTCACCTTCCCTGAGTAACTTAATTCCAAGTTTCTTACAAAAATGTTTCGCTAGTTCCCCAACACAGTTTGCATGTAAGAGTTCCTAGGCTGTGTACATAACATTCTTCACTCCACCTTTACATGCCCTCAGGCCTCACTTTTTTCCCTCTGATAATTGCTGTGTCGTTTAAGGCCATAAATAAAGTTTACATTCGTGAAATGCATTGGTGAAAACAGGGGATACATTCGTGGAAACTCGGGATACCTTCGTGGGAACTGGGGAAACCTTTATGGAAACCGGAGATGTATATTCGTGGAAACTGGGGGTAAATTTGGGAAAGCTAGACGCATGAGCAAACACTAGGATATATTTATTAGAAAACGTTTCGGTCCTGGAACCTTGATCACTTCTAACATACAGAGGTTAAAAAGACGGTATGTTTAGGCGGAGAGTGGGGTGTGAGTGACAGATGGTGACCTCGAGAATGACATATTGAGAGGAGGACAGGTAGACAACGGGATCATGTGACTCCTGTGTTGTTAGGTAGGTAGTGCTTTGCCTTGTTGATTATCATGTATGCTAATGTTTTGGAAATGTTGTGGTTTCCAGTATTATGTTCTATGGTGTCGGTAACGCCGACGATGCCAGGAAACCTCACTAATCATATAACATATTACTGGAGTACCTGGAGTTTACCTGGAAAGAGTTCCGGGTGTCAACGCCCCCGCGGCCCGGTCTGTGACCAGGTCTCCTGGTGGATCAGAGCCTGATCAACCAGGCTGTTACTGCTGGCTGTACGCAGTCCAACGTACGACCCACAGCCCGGCTGGTCAGGTACCGACTTTAGGTGCTTGTCCGGTGCCTGCTTGAAGACAGCCAGGGGTCTATTGGTAGTCCCCCTCATGAATGCTGGGAAGCAGCTGAACAATCTCGGGCCCCTGACACTTATTGTATTGTCTCTTAACGTGCTAGTGACATCCCTGCTTTTCATTGGGGGGATGTTGCATCGTCTGCCGAGTCTTTTGCATTCGTTGTGAGTGATTTTCGTGTGCAAGTTCGGTACTAGTCCCTCTAGGATTTTCCAGGTGTATATAATCATGTATATCTCCCGCCTGCGTTCCAGGGAGTACAGGTTCAGGAACCTCAAGTGCTCCCAGTAATTGAGGTGTTTTATCTCCGTTATGCGCGTCGTGAAGGTTCTCTGTACATTTTCTAGGTCAGCAATTTCACCTGCCTTGAAAGGTGCTGTTAGTGTGCAGCAATATTCCAGCCTAGATAGAACAAGCTACCTGAAGTGTCATCATGGGCTTGGCATCCCTAGTTTTGAAGGTTCTCATTATCCATCCTGTCATTTTTCTAGCAGTTGTGATTGATACAATGTTATGGTCCTTGACGGTGAGGAAACATTTCAAAAACATTAGCATACATGATACTTAACCAGTAAAAGCAACACCTAATACTATTATTATGATCATGGGGGAGCGCTAAACCCGTGGGGATTATACAGCGCCTGTATGGGGGAGGGGGATGGAAAGTATTCAGCCTCAATTAAAGGAACTGGAGCACAGATTCAGTTTCCTAGATCAAGAGCCCCTCACCGGCGTGAAGGAACCTTCCTTGAGGGGTCGCCTACCGAACAACTCAGGAGTCGCATGATCCTGTTGTCTACCTGTCCTCATCCCAATATATCATTCTTCAGGTCACCATTCGTCACTCACACCTCTCTCAGGGCACCATGCGTCACTCACACCTCACTCAGGTCACCATGCGTCACTCACACCTCACTCAGGTCACCATGCGTCACTCACACCTCACTCAGGTCAATATGCGTCACTCACATCTCAGGTCAATATGCGTCACTCACACCTCACTCAGGGCACCATGCGTCACTCACATCTCAGGTCAATATGCGTCACTCACACCTCTCCGCCAATATATAATGTCTTTCTACCTCTGTATGTTAGAAGTGATCAAGGTCTCAGGACCGAAACGTTTTCTAATAAATGTGTCTTTCTTACGTGTCTTTCTAAACCAACTTGTCGGTGCCTATGCCAAGGTTTATACCACATTTGTGTAAACTAAGGATACACTCGTGTAAACTGAGGATACACTCGTGTAGACTGAGGATACACTCGTGTAGACTGAGGATACACTCGTGTAGACTGAGGATACACTCGTGTAGACTGAGGATACACTCGTGTAGACTGAGGATACACTCGTGTAAACTGAGGACACACTCGTGTAACTGAAGGACAACACTCATGGAGGCAACAATGTGGAGGACAACACTCATGGAAGCAACAATGTGGAGGACAACACTCATGGAGGCAACAATGTGGAGGACAACACTCATGGAGGCAACAATGTGGAAGACAACACTCATGGAGGCAACAATGTGGAGGACAACACTCATGGAGGCAACAATGTGGAGGACAACACTCATGGAGGCAACAATGTGGAGAACAACACTCATGGAGGCAACAATGTGGAGGACAACACTCATGGAGGCAACAATGTGGAGGACAACACTCATGGAGGCAACAATGTGGAGGACAACACTCATGGAGGCAACAATGTGGAGGACAACACTCATGGAGGCAACAATGTGGAGGACAACACTCATGGAGGCAACAATGTGGAGGACAACACTCATGGAGGCAACAATGTGGAGGGCAACATTCATGGAGGCAACAATGTGGAGGACAACACTCATGGAGGCAACAATGTGGAGGACAACACTCATGGAGGCAACAATGTGGAGGACAACACTCATGGAGGCAACAATGTGGAGGGCAACATTCATGGAGGTAACAATGTGGAGGACAACACTCATGGAGGCAACAATGTGGAGGACAACACTCATGGAGGCAACAATGTGGAGGACAACACTCATGGAGGCAACAATGTGGAGGACAACACTCATGGAGGCAACAATGTGGAGGACAACACTCATGGAGGCAACAATGTGGAGGACAACACTCATGGAGGCAACAATGTGGAGGACAACACTCATGGAGGCAACAATGTGGAGGACAACACTCATGGAGGCAACAATGTGGAGGGCAACATTCATGGAGGCAACAATGTGGAGGACAACACTCATGGAGGCAACAATGTGGAGGGCAACATTCATGGAGGCAACAATGTGGAGGACAACACTCATGGAGGCAACAATGTGGAGGGCAACATTCATGGAGGCAACAATGTGGAGGACAACACTCATGGAGGCAACAATGTGGAGGGCAACATTCATGGAGGCAACAATGTGGAGGACAACACTCATGGAGGCAACAATGTGGAGGACAACACTCATGGAGGCAACAATGTGGAGGACAACACTCATGGAGGCAACAATGTGGAGGACAACACTCATGGAGGCAACAATGTGGAGGACAACACTCATGGAGGCAACAATGTGGAGGACAACACTCATGGAGGCAACAATGTGGAGGGTAACATTCATGGAGGCAACAATGTGGAGGACAACACTCATGGAGGCAACAATGTGGAGGGCAACATTCATGGAGGCAACAATGTGGAGGGCAACATTCATGGAGGCAACAATGTGGAGGACAACACTCATGGAGGCAACAATGTGGAGGGCAACATTCATGGAGGCAACAATGTGGAGGACAACACTCATGGAGGCAACAATGTGGAGGACAACACTCATGGAGGCAACAATGTGGAGGACAACACTCATGGAGGCAACAATGTGGAGGGCAACATTCATGGAGGCAACAATGTGGAGGACAACACTCATGGAGGCAACAATGTGGAGGGCAACACTCATGGAGGCAACAATGTGGAGAACAACGATCATGGAGGCAACAATGTGGAGAACAACACTCATGGAGGCAACAATGTGGAGGGCAACACTCATGGAGGCAACAATGTGGAGAACAACGATCATGGAGGCAACAATGTGGAGGACAACACTCATGGAGGCAACAATGTGGAGAACAACGATCATGGAGGCAACAATGTGGAGAACACTCATGGAGGCAACAATGTGGAGGGCAACACTCATGGAGGCAACAATGTGGAGGACAACACTCATGGAGGCAACAATGTGGAGGGCAACACTCATGGAGGCAACAATGTGGAGAACAACGATCATGGAGGCAACAATGTGGAGGACAACACTCATGGAGGCAACAATGTGGAGGACAACACTCATGGAGGCAACAATGTGGAGGACAACACTCATGGAGGCAACAATGTGGAGAACAACGATCATGGAGGCAACAATGTGGAGAACAACGATCATGGAGGCAACAATGTGGAGAACAACACTCATGGAGGCAACAATGTGGAGGACAACACTCATGGAGGCAACAATGTGGAGGACAACACTCATGGAGGCAACAATGTGGAGGACAACGATCATGGAGGCAACAATGTGGCGATAAATTCATGAAAGCTACAAAGTGGAACTTCATAAAGGAACATGTGAAGAAAATAACAAGAGTGAAAGGGAAATAAGGAAACAGTAAGACTTGACTTCATCCTCACAAGGGAGTTATGGCAACCAGCTAGCAGCAGCAGCAGCCATTGATATTTAGTTTTTCTCTCTTCTCTGATCTTTACCATTTCCATCCTTCTCTTCCCTCCTTTACCCTTCTCCAACATCTTCCACCCTTTTCTTTCCTACTCCACCCTACTCTTCCTTCCATCACCCTTTTTCCCAATCCCCTCTTTCATCTGTCTCTACCCTAGCTTCACTATCTCCCCTCTGATCTGAGCTATTTCTTCCTTCATCCCTTTGTCGCCTCTGCATTCTCATATTTCTATAGTCATCCTACCCATCCACTACCGTTCTCTTTCAATTCGTTCTTCCATCTGCACCTGACCCATTCTCATCTACACGCGAACGATCTGCTCCAGTCTTGTGTTGCGAGTTCTATGCGTAGTGCGTAGTGAGAGAGTACTCCCATAACTGTGACTACAGGGGTCGAGTTACAGCTGGCTCCGCCTCTTCACTGGTCGCGACTAGGCCACTCTCTCCCTGCTCCATGAACTTT
>NC_091292.1:29347648-29380148 GCF_038502225.1 Cherax quadricarinatus | reverse complement strand
ATCTGGTATATATGTTTTCTTGCGGAGCCAAGATTGTACATTTGACCTTATTACCAGTAATGTACGTATTGATAATAATAATACTATACATTTCTTTTGTACTTGCGGAGAAATTTTCTCCGGGAGGGGGGTATCAGCCCCCTTCAGCCCCTTTCAGCCCTGAGGGGCCCAGCCCTCTCAGAAGGGGCAAATATCTTGTTTACTGCTACAGCGAGTAATTGACCCCAGATGCAGTACCAGTATGTGACGTGGCTCGACGCTCCGTGCGGTCCTGTGTTGCAAAGTGTAGCTTAATAAAAGACAGTTCATCTCTTACCTTAGCAGGACAATTAAGGAAAATCCTGCTCCCACTTTATTATCATAGTAAAGATAGTGGACATTGTTGTCTATGCTTAAGAAAGCAAGAATCAAACATTCTGCTTTGCTTCATCGAGGAAGTGGCAAGGAAGCAAAAGTACTAGGTCAGCTTTTCCTTTGTGCTAGGGGAGTAACGGCGTGGGGCGCTGTGGCGTCTTGAGATTACTTTTGACTCTACTGAGAGTGACACTGATGCCAGGATAACCAACGAAGAACGATCTGTGCGTTAGCGTGAACAAAGTGTCTCATAAAACACAATAAACACTTAAGAGAAGTGTGATCAGCTTCTTTAGTGATAAAATTGTGAACAATAAAGACAAATCTTGTGGAACATAGTGTACCAGTGTGCGTATTCCTAGACTATGGAAGATGTGGACATCCAAGGACACTTCAGCTTCTATCAAGTCACCGATATCTGTCGAAGGTGTGAAGAACACCATAGCTCACGCTACAAGAGCAAGATAGGTTACGAATTTCTTGTAGTACGGGGGACTGCGCAGTTCTTGAGTCGCAAGGAGTTTGTAATCAACCTATAGTCGGCAGTAAGGGGCGGACCTTTGAGTCCACACAAGTAAGTTTGTCAGCCATCAGTGAATGAAATATGCTGACATAACACCCCCTAGGGGTAATTTATAATCTTACAAATTATAACTCTTTACAGCCTGTTGAGAGATGGCTTCGACAGCTTCTCAAGACCTCGTCTGCAGGGGCGGCTGTGCAGGCGATGAGCAGTCTTTCTAAGTTAAGTACAAGCTCTTTAAACTTAACTGCTAATCCCATTTCTCAACAGTACTGATGTATGAGTATTATTTCACTGCATAATAATTCACATTCACTTTCTGAGTTCATTAAGCAAGTTCCTTTTATTTTTACTGATGACACATTATTACGGCCTCTCCTCGATAAACAAGTTATTTTCCTATTTCATTAAATATTTAAATTTTACTTTTATATATTTCATCCACATGTGTCTCTATAACCCCCCTCCCCCGGCTTTATTCCCATGATTAAGCCTAACGACCCACTGGGGTTAAGCGCACTATTAATATGGACTGTATTATTTTGATTGATTGCTAGTCAGTGGCAGACTGTGTCGCTTCACGGCTAATGTTTGTTGAGTTACAGTGAACAGAGGAAGAAGTGCGAGTACCGTTGATGGGGAAGGGGATGCATCAGTACCTCAACAGGCAGGTACTGGGTATATGCATCAGAGTCCCTGCTCGAAGGTGCTGCGGAAAGGGATGCATCAGTCCCCCTACTGGATGGTACTGGGGAAAGGGATGCATCAGTGACCCTGCTGGAAGGTACTGGGGAAAGGGATGCATCAGTGACCATGCTGGAAGGTACTGGGGAAAGGGATGCATCAGTCCCCCTACTGGATGGTACTGGGGAAAGGGATGCATCAGTGACCCTGCTGGAAGGTACTGGGGAAAGGGATGCATCAGTGACCATGCTGGAAGGTACTGGGGAAAGGGATGCATCAGTGACCATGCTGGAAGGTACTGGGGAAAGGGATGCATCAGTCCCCCTACTGGATGGTACTGGGGAAAGGGATGCATCAGTGACCATGCTGGAAGGTACTGGGGAAAGGGATGCATCAGTCCTCCAGCAGGCAGATACTGGGGGGATGCATCAGTCCCCCAGCAAGAGGATACTGGGGGAGGAGGGATAATAATTTCCCCAGCAGGCAGGTCGTCTCGACATAAAGGCTTAGAGTCACTTGGATGACATTAAAGTCAGCCATTAGTGGATCCCCGTGGCTGTCTCTTCCACCCCCCCCACTTCCTCCTAACCCCCCCTCTCTCTCACACACCCACCCATCCTTCTTCCTCTCCCACCCCTCCACCCCTCTATCTCTCCTACCCCCGCCCCTCACTTCTCAGCCTCTTACATGAAAGTATCTCAATATGTTTTTCAAAGTCTTCTTGAAAATCTTTGCCACACGCATTAGTCGTTTTTGTCAAGATATTGAAAGTGTTGTGCATATAATTACGCCATGACTAAACTTCACAGAGATTATATTCTTTAGAGAGAAAAAAATAATTTTGAAAAAAAAAAAAATCTCTAGGATGGAACGCTCAGGGAGGAACGTGAAGCGAAGATGTGTTCTTTTCAGGGGTTCTCAGCTCTTTGTCAAGTCTCTTAGCGTTCTCTCTCTCTCTCTTTTTTTTTTCACCAGATATTTTCATCCTATAAAGCCTTCCGTCTCTGCCATTACGTGCCATTGTTTTTTTTCCTCGGGTAGTCGGTGCTCCGGCCTGCCCTCTGCCATGCCTATTCATGAAGCTGAGTAGGATGTTTGACTCCACAGCTAGTTTATCCCCCTTGGTCACCACCTTGACAATGGAAAAAAAATTCTAACTTCCACTGAATATTTCTCCACTGGTATTAAGAAAGGAGCTTTATCACAAACAAGGGAGCCTTTTCATCTACGGTAGAGCTTTATCACAAAGTTGGACTTTTTCAATTATAAATCCACAAAACAGCTCCATATAAAGCGTACAAATCTCGCAGGTCAAGCCAGGTTGTGGAGAGGTCAGTAGTGATGGTCGAGGTCACGCGAGGGGTGAGGCCGCCCTCTGTGGCTAGCAACTGATCTATGGTTAGAAGCTGATATGTAACTAACAGCTGATCTGTAACTAATAGCTGATCCGTAACTAACAGCTGATCTGTAACTAACAGCTGATCTGTAACTAACAGCTGATCTGTAACTAACAGCTGATCTGTGGTTATCAGCAGATCTCTAGCTAGTCGGTGACATCTGCACTAGTAGCTGATGTATGTGTGTATTTGCTGGAGCTAGTTGATGTATTTCCTAAAGGCAGGTGCTGATATATGTGCTGTAGTCTATGTGAGGAAACAATCGATAGTGTTAATCTGCAAAGCGATCAGTCAGCTCTGTCCACCTTTGTTACCAGCGCATTGTGTAAGACAAGTCATTTATTTGGGGGTGTCATTATCTAAGTAAGAGTCAGCTGTTTTAGGTGTCAAAGTTATGGTAGCGTCAGTTGTTGGAGGTGTCACAGTGACGGAAGAGTCAGCTGGTGACGTTGTCACGAAAAGCAAAATATACGTCGTAAAAGAGGCAATTTGCTGAGCCATAATGGTGACATAAGAAGATAAAATAGCAGCAGTGGAAGGTGTTCCAGCTAGCTGTTATATCTCTCTCCAGGTTTTTATAGCAGCAACAAGAACGTTGTTATTACAGCTACACCAGAACCATTATTTCAACCACGAAGCAATATGTGAAACACCCGTTGTTACTGGCGGTAGTTAACATACTTGTTACGTGACCAGTGAGACAGTACTATGATCTACCATTATCCCTCCCTCCTCATTATTCATATTATATATATATATTATATATATATATATATATATATATATATTATATATATATATATATATATATATATATATATATATATATATATATATATATATATATATATATATATATATATATATATATATATATATATATAAAATGTCGTTAGCAAGAACTCATTTAAAATTAGTCCTTTCCAAAATTTTCTCATATACGTTTAAAGATATATTTTTTCATTTATGTTAATGTAAAAATTAATAATTTTGTATCAAAAGAACCTCAAAAAACTTACCTAACCTTATTATAACAAGCTCATTTTAATATAGCCTAATCCAACTATATATATTTTAGATAAGTTTACAAAAAATTAATAATAAACATACACAAAGAAATATATTTTCTTTCGTTAGGTTCAGAATGATTTTTGTGAAATTACTGCATACACAAATTTTCGCTTTCCTTATTCGGCAAGAAGAGCGTTCCTATTTAAGCCAAAATCGCAAGTTTTACCTATTCGACACGATATATACAGAAGACGAAGAGTCACTGAGCTCCTCAGGAACGCTAGAATATTTGATACACGGAAGGAGGCGCTGACCAGGGAAGTGGAAACTATCGAACTCAAGTTAAAAGACTCTTACAGGAACCAGGAGAGACAGGAGGAGCTTAAAGCTATTGGTGAAATTGAAAGAAATTCGAAATGTTTTTTTTCATATGCCAAAAAACAAGCAAAATACCACATCTAGTATCGGTCCTTTACTCAGACAGGATGGGACTTACACAGATGACAACAAGGAAATGAGTGAAATATTGAAATCCCAGTACGACTCTGTTTAGTGAGCCGCTAATCAGTCTGAGGATCGACGACCCAAATGATTTCTTCATGAATGAGCCTCAAAACTCCATAAATGTATGCCAGATTTCCGATATTACCCTATCTCCGATAGACTTTGAAAAAGTCATTGACACCATGCCCATGCACTCAGCCCCAGGCCCAGACTCGTGGAACTCTGTATTCATTAAGAACTGCAAGAAACCCCTTTCACGTGCCCTAAGTACACTATGGAGGAGAAGCCTGGACATGGATGAAATTCCACAGTCACTTAAAACAACGGATATAGCCCCACTCCATAAAGGTGGCAGCAAAGCATTAGCTAAGAACTGTAGACCAATAGCTCTAACGTCCCACATCATAAAAATCTTTGAAAAGAGTGCTAAGAAGCAGGATTGCAAATCACCTGGATTCCCAAAAACTACACAATCCAGGGCAACATGGGTTCAGGGCAGGTCGCCCCTGCCTCTCACAACTACTGGATCACTATGATATGGCCTTGGATGCACTGGAAGAAAATCAGAATGCAGATGTAATATACACAGACTTTGCAAAAGCGTTTGACAAGTGCGATCATGGCGTAATAGCGCACAAAATACGTGCTAAAGGAATAACTGGGAAAGTGGGGAGATGGATCTTCAACTTCCTAACAAATCGAACACAAAGAGTAGTGGTCAACAGAGTTAAATCGGAGGCCGCCATAGTGAAGAGCTCTGTTCCACAAGGCACAGTACTAGCCCCCATCCTATTCCTCATCCTCATATCAGACATAGACAGAGATATACACCACGCACCGTATCATCCTTTGTAGATGATACTAGGATCTGCACGAGACTGTCATCTATTGAGGACACTGTTAACCACCAAGAAGATATAAACAAAATGAAAGTTAAGACACTTGTGCAACATCTGGTTATCTTTATTGTAGACGTTTCGCCATCCAGTGGCTTTATCAATACAGATTCTTGGACATAACTAGAAAACAGAAGAACTATATACAAAAGATGAGGTAATCAGTCCCTCAGCCTTGGAGGTGGTGTTTAGAGCACCGTGGTTGTAGAGATTCTGAAGCAGAGGCAAGGAGACTGGCGCTTACAACCACGGTGCTCTAAACACCACCTCCAAGGCTGAGGGACTGATTACCTCATCTTTTGTATATAGTTCTTCTGTTTTCTTGTTATGTCCAAGAATCTGTATTGATAAAGGCACTGGATGGCGAAACGTCTACAATAAAGATAACCAGATGTTGCACAAGTGTCTTAACTTTCATCTTGTCGGTATTGTATACCTGTCTTGCACAACTTGTCAGGCACTGCAACATCATGGAATCTTGGTTCAGAGGACATCTACTTGACCCTCTTCATGACTACAACAACTAACCCATCAATTTGGGTAGGACCTACTTCCACTGGGGAATCCCGCCTACCAGTGACTATGCCCTCGTCTGCTACACGTCCCTATTTACTGACGCCTATATAAGCGCCAGTCTCCTTGCCTCTGCTTCAGAATCTCTACAACCACGGTGCTCTAAACACCACCTCCAAGGCTGAGGGACTGATTACCTCATCTTTTGTATATAGTTCTTCTGTGTTCTTGTTATGTCCAAGAATCTGTATTGATAAAGCCACTGGATGGCGAAACGTCTACAATAAAGATAACCAGATGTTGCACAAGTGTTTTAACTTTCATCATGTCGGTATTGTATACCTGTCTTGCACAAGATATAAACAAAGTTTTCCAGTGGGCAACGGAAAACAATATGATGTTCAATGAGGGCAAATTCCAACTACTCCGTTATGGAAAACTGGAGGAGATAATAACTAGAATAATAGAGAGGAAAAATAATGTAAGGGACCTGGGAGTAGTAATGTCTGAGGATCTCACTTTGAAGGATCACAACAGTGCCACGATCACAAGTGCAAAGAAATAATAGGATGGATAATGAGAACGTTCAAAACGAGAGATGCCAAGCCAATGATCTTTTTCAAATCTCTTGTTCTCTCTAGGCTGGAATACTGCTGTACATTAACATCTCCGTTCAAAGCAGGTGAAACTGCAGATCTAGAGAGTGTACAGAGAACCTTTACTGCACGTATAAGTTCTATCAAGCACCTCAACTACTGGGAACGCTTGGAAGCACTTGACTTGTACTCGTTGGAACGCAGGAGAGAGAGAGAGATATCATAATCTACATTTGGAAAATCCTGGAAGGAATGGTCCCGAATCTGCACACAGAAATCACTCCCTACGAAAGTAAAAGACTGGGCAGGCGATGCAAAATACCCCCAATTAAAAGTAGGGGCGCCATTGGTACACTAAGAGAAAACATCATAAGTGTCCGGGGCCCAAGACTGTTCAACAGCCTCCCACCAAGCATAAGGGGAATTACCAATAAACCCCTGGCTGCCTTCAAGAGAGAGCTGGACGGATACCTAAAATCAGTGCCGGATCAGCCGGGCTGTGGTTTGTACGTTGGACTGCGTGCGGCTAGCAGTAACAGCCTGGTTGATCAGGCCCTGATTTACCGGGAGGCCTGGTCGTGGGCCGGGCCGCGGGGGCGTTGATCCCCGGAATAACCTCCAGGTAGCCTCCAGGTAGGCTCACTGGTGTGCCCGGGGTTAGGAAGAAACATGGCTTGCAGGCAGACTACTTAACAGTTTTAGGCCTCTGTAGCTGAGTGATTTAAGGCGTCACGTTAGTAGCTAAGCCACACTTGTGGACAGTGGCCAACGTGGGTTCGAATCCTACTGGCTGTGATATTTTTGTGTGCATAGTCAGTTCCTGATCAGCCGGGCTGTGGCTCGTACGTTGGTTTGCGTGCAGCCAGCAGCAACAGCCTGGTTGATCAGGCTCTGATCCACCAGGAGGCCTGGTCACAGACCGGGCCGTGGGGGCGTTGACCTCCGGAACTCTCTCCAGGTAAACTCTCTCCAGGTATATAATATCGCTCGTTTCTGAGTGTCATCCACAACACTAACAGAGTCATCCACAGCACTGAGAGTTATTCACAGCGCTAAATGAAAATAATTCAACATACTAAACAATGATCCCTCTTAACTACAAAATTCCCTTCAAGATGGATAATAAGTTTATATTATAATATAACAAACCGAGATATGTCTGGTTCCTGTCTCTAGAAGATCATAATATAGAAAATTATGATGCTGTCTTTGGTGCCTATCGCAAGGTGAAACGTAAGTTATTTTGTTATATATCTGGTGTGTGCTTATACGAAACACGTGTTGGACATTTCGGCCGCCTGTCGCTGGGCTGGGAAGTGTGTGTTTCGAAATGTTTCCTGAAAATGTAATTAAAGGCGGCTGTGTTCAGATGCCATGATGTTCAGTGCGCCTAATTACTCTCCAAATGAGATCGAGGCAGCGCAGTTAATGTGAGAGCGCTCTGCAATTATTAATCGGAGGAAAAAGGTAAAATTTATCTCCTGGGAATAATGACAATGAAACGAGATTGGAGTATTCAGTGAGGGACTGATCTACCTAATGAGGTGTGTGTGTATGTGTGTGTGTGTGTGTGTGTGTGTGTGTGTGTGTGTGTGTGTGTGTACTCACCTAGTTGAGGTTGCAGGAGTCGAGTCCTAGCTCCTGGCCCCGCCTCTTCACTGGTCGCTACTAGGTCACTCTCCCTGAACCGTGAGCTTTATCACACCTCCGCTTAAAGCTATGTATGGATCCTGCCTCCATTACATCGGTTCCCAAATTATTCCACTTCCTGACTACTCTGTGGCTGAAGAAATACTTCCTAACATCCCTGTGATTCATCTGTGTCTTCAACTTCCAACTGTGTCCCCTTGTTGCTGTGTCCCATCTCTGGAACATCCTGTTTTTGTCCACCTTGTCAATTCCTCTCAGTATTTTGTAAGTCATTATCATGTTTCCCCTATCTCTCCTGTCCTCCAGTGTCGTCAGGTCGATTTCCCTTACCCTCTCCTCGTAGGACATACCCCTTAGCTCTGGGACTAGTCTTGTTGCAAACCTTTGCACTTTCTCTAGTTTCTTTACGTGCTTGGCTAGGTGTGGGTTCCAAACTGGTGCTGCATACTCCAACATGGGCCTAACGTACATGGTGTACAGGGTCCTGAACGATTCCTTAATAAGATGTCGGAATGCTGTTCTGAGGTTTATTAGGCGCCCATATGCTGCAGCAGTTATTTGGTTGATGTGCGCTTCAGATGTACCTGGTGTTATACTCATGCCAAGATCTTTTCCTTGAGTGAGGTTTGTAGTCTCTGGCCCCCTAGACTGTACTCCGTCTGTGGTGGTCTTTGCCCTTCCCCAATCTTCACGACGTTGCACTTGCTGGGGGTTGAACTCCAGGAGCCAATTGCTGGACCAGGTCTGCAGCCTGTCCAGATCCCTTTGTAGTTCTGTCTGGTCTTCGATCGAGTGAATTCTTCTCATCATTTTCACGTCATCTGCAAACAGGGACACTTCGGAGTCTTCCTTCCGTCATGTCGTTCACAAATACCAGAAACAGCACTGGTCCTAGGACTGACCCCTGTGGGACCCCGCTGGTCACAGGCGCCCACTCTGACACCTCACCACTTACCATGACTTGCTGCTGTCTTCCTGACAAGTATTCCCTGATCCATTGTAGTGCCTTCCCTTTTATCCCTGCCTGGTCCTCCAGTTTTTGCACTAATCTCTTGTGTGGAACTGTATCAAACTCCTCCTTGCAGTCCAAGAAAATGCAATCCACCCACCCCTCTCTCTCTTGTCTTACTGCTGTCACCCTGTCATAGAACTCCAATAGGTTTGTGACACAGGATTTCCCGTCCCTGAAACCATGTTGGCTGCTGTTGATGAGATCATTCCTTTCTAGGTGTTCCACCACTCTTCTGATAATCTTCTCCATGACTTTGCATACTATACATGTCAGTGACACTGGTCTGTAGTTTAGTGCTTCATGTCTGTCTCCTTTTTTAAAGACTGGGACTACATTTGCTGTCTTCCATGCCTCAGGCAATCTCCCTGTTTCGATAGATGTATTGAATATTGTTGTTAGGGGTACACATGGCGCATCTGCTCCCTCTCTGAGGACCTATGGAGAGATGTTATCCAGCCCCATTGCCTTTGAGGTATCTAGCTCACTCAGAAGCCTCTTCACTTCTTCCTCGGTTGTGTGCTGTGTCCAGCACTTGGTGGTGTACCCGACCTCTCCGTCTTTCTGGAGCCCCTTCTGTCTCCTCTGTGAACACTTCTTTGAATCTCTTGCTGAGTTCCTCACATACTTCACGGTCATTTCTTGTTGTCTCTCCTCCTTCCTTCCTTAGCCTGATTACCTGGTCCTTGACTGTTTTTCTCCTGATGTGGCTGTATAACAGCTTTGGGTCAGATTTGGCTTTCGCTGCTATGTCGTTTTCATATTGTCGTTGAGCCTCCCCTCTTATCTGTGCATATTCATTTCTGGCTCTACGACTGCTTTCCTTATTCTCCTGGGTCCTTTGCCATCTATACGTCTTCCATTCCCTAGCATACTTGGTTTTTGCCTCCCTGCACCTTTAGGTGAACCATGGGCTCATCCTGGCTTTTTCATTATTCCTGTTACCCTTGGGTACAAACCTCTCCTCAGCCTCCTTGCACATTGTTGTTACATATTCCATCATCTCATTAACTGGCTTCCCTGCCAGTTCTCTGTCCCACTGAACCCCGTTCAGGAAGTTCCTCATTCCCGTGTAGTCCCCTTTCTTGTAGTTTGGCTTCATTCGCCCTGGCCTTCCTGCTTCCCCCTCCACTTGTAGCTCTACTGTGTATTCGAAGCTTAAAACCACATGATCGCTGGCCCCAAGGGGTCTTTTTTTTTCACATGTGATGTCCTCAATATCTGCACTACTCAAGGTGAATACTAGGTCCAGTTTTGCTGGTTCATCCTCTCCTCTCTCTCTTGTAGTATCTTACGTGTGTGTGTGTGTGTGTGTGTGTGTGTGTGTGTGTGTGTGTGTGTGTGTGTGTGTGTGCGTGTGCGTGTGTGCGTGTGCGTGTGCGTGTGCGTGTGCGTGTGTGCGTGTGCGTGTGCGTGTGTGTGTGTGTGTGTGTGTGCGTGTGTGTGTGTGTGTGTGTGTGTGTGTGTGTGTATGTGTGTGTGTGTGTGTATGTGTGTGTGTGTGTGTGTGTGTGTGTGTGTGTGTGTGTGTGTGTGTATGTGTGTGTGTGTGTGTGTGTGTGTGTGTGTGTAGTCACCTAGTTGTACACACCTAGTTGTGGTTGCAGGGGTCGAATCATGGCTCCTGGCCCCGCATCTTCGCAGGTCATTACCGGGTTCACTCTCTGCTCCATGAGCTTTATCGTATCTCTTCTTAAAGTTATATATGGATCCTGCCTCCACTACATCACTCAAGATTGTTCGAGCTCCTGACGGCTCTATGACTGAGGAAATACTTCCTAACATCCTTGTGACACATTTGAGTTTTCAACTTCCAGTTGTGACCCCTTGTTGTTGTGTCTCATCTCTGAAACATTCTGTCCCTATCCACCTTATCAGTTCCTCTCAGTATGTTATATGTCGTTATCATGTTCCCTTTTTCCCTCCTGTCCTCCAGTGTCGTCAGGTTGAGTCTCCTCATGGGGTATACCCCTTAGCTCTGAAACTAGTGTTGTTGGAAACCTTTACACTTCCGCTAATTTCTTGACCTTTTTGACCAAGTTTGGGCTCCATACTGGTGCTGTATATCCCAGTATGGGCCTGACGTACACGGTGTACAGAGTCTTGAATGACTTTTTACTTAGATGTTGAAAAGCTATTCTTAGGTTTGCCAGGTGCCCATATACTGAAGAAGTTATTTGGTTAATGTGCGCCTCAGGAGATGTATTCGGTATAATGCTCACCCAAAGATCCTTTACATTGAGTGAGTTTTGCAGCCTTTGACCTCCTAGGCTGTACTCCGTCTGTGATCTTTGTCCTTCCCCAAACTTCATGACTTCACACTTGCTGGGGTTAAACTAAAGGAGCCATTTGTTGGACCAGGCTTGCAGCCTGTCCAGATCTTCTCGCAGGCTTACCTGATTCTCGTACACATGTATTCTTAACATTAGCTTCATATCATCTGCTGTTATGGGGCTATAGGAGCCAACATGTATTTATGTATCTGTAACAGTTACTCTGGAATACCTAATTATATTGAAATGATGGGGACTCAGCTCTAAATGTCATAAGGGCAGATCACTCTTATGGCTGTAAGGCAGCTGAGTCAAGAATGTTTTTCTCAATATAATAGGTTATACTATAGACACACATGCACACACACAATTTAAGTAAGTAGTTTATAAAGTTGTATTTCTTTTTGTAAAAGTAAAATTAAGGTTTGGTAGAATTGTGGTAACTGGAGAATTGTGCTTGGCAACAGTCTTTTGTTTTTTGATGGGTGTGGGAGGAGCTTAGCTAGGCCCCTCCCTCTCTCTCACTTTTTTGTTGACTGCAAACTGGGAGGACCTCTGGGTCCTTCTTCTATTTTTGGGGGGCATTATGTGTGCTCCAGGGGAGAGTTTTTATAACTTAAGTTGTGGCCATCATACCCAGGGTGACTAAAGTGTGTCAAAACACTGGTTAGCCCATAGTTTAGTCAAGAAGAGAGAAGGGCATTGTTGAGATGCACCATGTGGACTGTCCTAGGAGAACAGCTAAGGGGTATGCAGGCTTATGTTTTGAATATGTGAGTGCTGTAATTGTATATTCTGTACATATTTATTTAGAATACAATTATATTTTTATAGTAGTGGTTTAAATAACCCGTGAAGAGGGCTGGTGAAAGGATATCAGAGACGCTGAGGATGATCAGTCATGATGTATTACCCTAGACAAATAAGGCCATTAAGTAAAAAGCTACCCCCACACTAGAACATATAGTGAGAACCTTACTATAAAAGTAATAAGGGACAACATAACATGGGAGCTTGACCGGGGGAGTTATTTGACTGCTAAAAGAACTCAAAACATTCTTTGAACTATGTGTACTGGTATGGGGTAATAACAGTTGCATGTTTCTGGTAGGAGAAGATTTACCAAGGTGGGTCAGTGGAAGTGTTGTTTTCATATTAGTTTACAGGTTGTTTTTCTCTTAAGGTGAGAAGAAGGTTGAGTAACACATTTTTGTTGTGGTTATGGTAAGTGCTATGTGCAGAGTTACTTTCAATTTGTGATATTTTATGTGCCTGTGGGAAAACTTTGTCCATTGATACTGTAAGAGGGAAGCAAGTGTTTAAAGATAAAAACTATGTCAGAAGATGAGTCTTTAAACTTTTTAGGCTTCAGGGAGGAAGGTAATAATTCATCAGTAAACATGCCTGGTAACAGTGAAGATGAGGGATCACCTACTCCAGGTGATACGAAAATGGAGAGGATGAGAATTATACTAGCGGTGCTAGAGGCTGAAATGAAATTAATGAAAGCTAAGGAGGAAGAGCATCAAAGGTTAGGAGGTTCAGAACAAGAGCCTGAGCAGTACTTTAACATAACTAAACCTGCAAATTTTGTCCCTAAGTTTACAGAGAGCGACCCAGATAGATATTTTTATTTTTTTGAGAAGACTGCTTCGGAACAAGGATGGCCCAAACAGAAGTGGGCTACCCTAGTTCGCACACTTGTGGGTAAAAGATTCCAGAGAGTAGAGACTCTGGAAGGGGATGATTTTTCTGACTATGATAAAATTAAGGAGGAAGTATTGCTTGCATACCAAATGATACCTGAGAAATATAGACAAAAGTTCAGAAATCAAAAATTTTGGGATGGGCAGACCTTAACTGAGTTTTGGAATGAGAAACTGTTCCTTTTTAAGAAATGGGTTTGTTCTAAAGGAGTTAATAAAGACTATGACAAATTAGTAGATCTGATGGTTCATGAGGAATTGTACAATACAATCCCTGTTGACCTCAGAGAATATCTGGAGGACAAAAACCCGGATAATCTTTCAGAAGCACTGGATTTGGGCGACAGATTCTTGGCTCGCAGAAAGCTGGTAAGCAAAAACAGTCATGCTCCTTCTGAAAATTTCCTCACTTGTTCTAAGCCTTATTCCAAGTCCTATGGTCATAAAGGTAAGTGGGACAAGAGTTTTCAGGGACAAATGAAGGCTGAAGCACCCTCTAAAATAGAAGGAAAAGGTAAGTCAGCTGGAGCTCAAAGTTTACCTAGACCATCAGATAATGTTTCAGGTCCTCGAGTAAATAGTACCAGTCCTATACCAAATGGTAAAAATACCTTTCAGAGTTTTACCTGTTACTACTGTAACAAAACTGGACATACACAAAAGTTTTGCTGGTCAAGACGGCGAGATCAGGAAAGGGAGGAACCACCCCAGAGGACCCTAACTGCAGAGACACACCCAGTTGCCTGTATTAGGTCTTCAAAGCAAAGGTGAGGAGGAACCCTTGGGTCTAGACCCCAGGATGCAGGTATTTTCTAGTAAGTCCACAGTTGCCTTGCATAAGGATGTGGGTAGGGTTGAGAACATACTGTCCTTGAGAGATGGATGTAGCACCTACTCCTTGCTACGTGCTGGAGTGCTGCCAGTGTCTAAGGATACCTATACTGGAGTAGATATATTATTGAAGGGTATTACAGGTTCACCCACAAGAACACCTGTACAGAAATTATGGGTAGAATCTGCATACCAAGTTGGCTATCTCCCTGTAGGTATTTCAGAAGAAATTCCCTTCGTAGGGGTTAACCTCTTATTGGGGAACAACGTTATGGGTCTGTTAGACAGTGAGGAACCACTATTATGGGGGGAACCAGACCCCAAAGTTTGGGAGAAGAAGGTTAGGGAGACCCTGCCAGACCTTTTCCTTGTTGGTGCCATCACAAGAAGTATGTCTCGTGATCAGGCTACCAAGAGTAATCCTTATATTTCTCATGAGGATGGTGAGGAATTAAGTTTGGAAACTTTATTTTCTGATGTTGAACTGCAGTCAACTGAAGAAAAGGATACCACAACCCGAGTCGAGCCTAATCAGTGCAGAGATCAGGGAAGTAGTGTCATCGACTTAAGAGTGTGATGACACTCTTAAGTTGATCAGAGCCTCAGCTGTGACTGAGGAGGAATCTTCACGTTTAAGTAAATGCTTCTATTTCACGAAAGGTATACTAATGAAGAAGGCACCTTCGGTTGCAGTACCAGTAGGAGAGCCAAGTTTTTGTCACCAGGTCGTGGTGCCTGAGCCTTATAGAAACCATGTTCTTAGCTTAGCACATGACACACCTCTAAGTGTACACCTAGGTATTGATAAAATAGTGTCCAGGGTTTCTAGACACTTCTTCTGGCCTCAGCTGTGGGAGATGGTAGGAGATTATATAAAGACCTGTCATGTCTGGCAAATTGTAGGGAAACCTAATCAAAGCATTAAACCTGCTCCCCTTCAGCCTATTTCAGCACCAGGTGAACCCTTCAGCAACCTGGTAGTGGATCGTTGGCCCACTCCCAAGGACCAGAATGGGGAAACAATTATTTACTAACGATAATTTGCTCCACTACCAGGTATCCAGAAGCAATCCCTCTATGCAAGATAACAGCTCGAGTGGTCTTAAGGGCTTTGATGAAGTTCTTTTCCCATGTTGGCTTTCCTCGAGAGGTACAAACAGAGCAAGGGTCTAACTTTACCTCAAAATTACTTAAGAATGTGTTAAAGGTACAACCCGAATTTTCAACTGCCTATCACCCTCAGTCTCAGGGAGTAGTAAAGAGATTTCATCAAACTCTTAAGACAATGATGCGAGCTTATTGTATGAATAACACTAGTGATTGGGATGAGGGTATCCCCTTTCTCTTGTTTGCTGTGCGGGAAAGCACCCAAGAATCTCTCAGTTTCAGCCCTTTCAAGCTCGTCTGTGGTCATCCAGTGAGGGGGTCACTGACTATTCTCAAGGAGCATTGGCTGGGCGGTGAAAATGAGGCTTCCCCACCGGAAGATGTTCTCTTTTTCAGGAAACGATTGGACCAGGCGAGACAGATGGCAGCAGACAACCTCAAAGCTAGTCAGAGGGCCATGAAGCAGCGGTACGACAAAAGGGCAGCTCCTCGCTCCTTCAGTGTTAGAGAGGAAGTATTAGCTTTGGAGCCAGTTCTGGGACATGCCTTGGCTGCACGATATGATGGACCCTTTGTCATCACAGGCAGGTCTGGCCCCAATTATGTAATTAAGACGCCTGGCCGTCGCAAATCAGAAAGGACTGTGCACATTAACAGATTAAAAAAATACCATGGTAGGGCGGGAGTTACCGCCATCCAAGTTGAGTGTGACGATACTGAAAAGCTTCCTGTAACAACAGAAGTAAGGCTGTGCAATTCAGCCATCTTGCAAAATCCCTTGGCACACATGAAGGGACTCAGTGTACAGGGAGTCTGTGACTTGATTTAGTTACTCCAAAAATTTCCAGATTTGTTTGGGGATGTACCCAAAGTAAGTAAATTGCCTCCCCATGATGTGGATGTCGGGGAAGCTGTTCCAATAAAGCAGGCTCCTTACCACATGAACCCAACAAAACAACTTCACATGGAGGAAGAAGTGAAATTCCTCCTTCAAAACCAGTTTGTAGTGCCTAGCGAGAGTCAGTGGGCATCTCCATGCCTGATGGTTCCCAAACCTAATGGATCTATGCGTATGTGCACTGACTATCGCAGGGTAAATGAAGTAACGATGGCTGACTGTTACCCTTTGCCACGTATGGATGATGTGATTGATGCTGTGGGAGGGGCAAAGTTTGTGAGCAAACTGGACTTACTTAAAGGTTATTATCAGATACCCCTCACCCAGCGAGCCAAGAAAATTTCAGCCTTCGTCACTCCAGATGGGTTATTTCAATATAATGTACTTCCTTAAGGGTTAAAAAAATGCTCATGCCAAATACTGTCATAAGGGGGTTGGATGGTGTACGGGCCTATCTAGATGATATTGTGGTATTCGGTAACCAGTGGGAAACTCACTTGGTAAGATTACAAAAGTTGTTTGAACGTTTAGCCCAAGCCAAACTAACCATCAATCTGAGCAAAAGTGAGTTTGGCCAAGCCAGTGTACAATTCTTAGGATATGTAGTTGGTCAGGGGAAAGTTGCCCCAATTAATGCTAAAGTGGAGGCCATTGTAAATTTTCCTAGACCACAGAATCGGAAGGCAGTGATGAGGTTCCTGGACATGGTGGGTTATTACAGACGGTTCTGCCCCAACCTCTCCCAGGTAATGTCACTACTGACAACTTTGACCAGTCCCAAAGTTCAATTCAGCTGGGACAGCAAGTGTGACAGGGCTTTTGAAAATGTGAAAATGCTATTAGGGAATGCTCCTATCTTGAAAAGTTCTGCGTTTGAATGCCCCTTCTCTCTACAAGTGGATGCTAGTGATGTAGGGGTAGATGCAGTGTTGTTGCAGGGTGATGATAGAGATAGCCTTCAGCCAGTTTGTTACCACGTGGTTATGCAACTGTGGAGAAGGAGGCTTTGGCTTTGGTGTTGGATGTGCAGAAATTTGAAGTTTATATCAGTGCTTCCCCACATTCTCTGATAGTGTATAGTGACCATAACCCTTTGAGGTTTTTGCAAAGAATGAGAAACCACAATCAAAGACTCTTAAGATGGGCTTTGTTCCTACAACATTTTAATTTGGAAGTTAAATATATGAAGGGCTCAGAGAATGTGGTTGCTGATGCTCTCTCTAGATGTTTCATGTAGATGCATGATGCATACTTTGTACATAGTGTTTGTCATGTACTGACCTTGTTGCTTTTGCAGTGGTGAACTCTCAGCGAGCCTAAGGACTCCCTACCAGCCATCTGACTGTCAAGGAGACGAGTCGGAGCCAAAAGTGTGACGAGGGTCAGTGTATATGTGCGTATTTGTGACTTGAGGCAGAGGTTGACAACCTTCGATAACATGAGACGTTTAGGAAGGTATGTGGTATATTGTCTTGGTGTGCTCTATGTACAAAACAGCACGACGATTTGCCTTTGTGGTCCCTTGGACTCCTCCATGTTCTGTGTCAGCCTCCACTTCATAAGGTTGGAGGATCTGTGTGGAGTGGGACCTCGGAAGATGGGCTTGAGTGCCTGACCATGTTAAGGATCGTGAGTGTTGACTGGAAGTCTCACTGTTTGGTTCGGCCACCAAGTGAAAGACACCTTGACATGTTTAGTGAAGTTTCCTGCCTGGTGTACACCTGACTGCTCTGGGTTTGGCAATATTCTCGTCTCCTGATCAGGAAGATGCCACCCTGGAGTACCAGTTGCTTGCTGGATTACCGCAGCAGAAGCACAGGCCTGTTGGTGCAGGCTTTTGCAGTGGGCATTGTGTGCAATTCTTGCATTGTAATGTGTATTGTTTTAAAAGCCACTAAAATCGTAAATAGTTACACCCTTGAGTATGTGGGTATGGTTAAAATGCTTTTCTAAAAAACCTCTGCAATCTGTTCCAGTATTGTTCCTCTCAGGGTTTTATATGGTATGGGGTGGAAGTGCATGTGTAATCTGGGAAGGTTCAGTGGAGCCACACAAATTTGTAGATTGCCATGTAGTATGTCACCTTGTTGTAAATAGCAGTAATGTGAAGAGTAGTATGGTGCTGGGAAATATGTAACATTTCTACTAGTCTTGCTAACCACCTTCAGGCTAGAGCAATATTTTTTTTTATTACTAGCCGTATCCTGAGGGACACGGCTAGCTTTTGTGAGACTTCGTCTGGAGGTGGGGGTGTTATGGGGCTATAGGACCCAACATGTATTTATGTATCTGTAACAGTTACTCTGGAATACCTAATTATATTGAATTGATGGGGACTCAGCTCTAAATGTCATAAGGGCAGATCACTCTTATGGCTGTAAGGCAAGTCTGTTTTTCTCAATATAATAGGTTATACTATAGACACACACACACACAATTTAAGTAAGCAGTTTATAAAGTTGTATTTCTTTTTGTAAAAGTAAAATTAAGGATTGGTAGAATTGTGGTAACTGGAGAATTGTGCTTAGCAACAGTCTTTTGTTTTTTGGTGGGTGTGGGAGGAGCTTAGCTAGGCCCCTTCCTCTCTCTCACTTTTTTGTTGACTGCAAACTGGGAGAACCTCTGGGTCCTTCTTCTACTTTGGGGGGGGGGCATTATGTGTGCTCCAGGGGTGAGTTTTCATAAATTAAGTTGTGGCCATCATACCCAGGGTGACTAAAGTGTGTCAAAATACTGGTTAGCCCAGAGTTTAGTCAAGAAGAGAGAAGGGCATTGTTGAGATGCACCATGTGGACTGTCCTAGGAGAACAGCTAAGGGGTATGCAGGCTTATGTTTTGAATATGTGAGTGCTGTAATTGTATATTCTGTACATATCTATTTAGAATACAGTTATATTTTTATAGTAGTGGTTTAAATAACCCGTGAAGAGGGCTGGTGAAAGGATATCAGAGACACTGAGGATGATCAGTCATGATGTATTACCCTAGACAGATAAGGCAGTTAGGTAAAAAGCTACCCCCGCACTAGAACATATAGTGAGAACCTTACTGTCAAAGTAATAAGGGACAATAACATAACATCTGCATACAGTGGCACTTCTGAACCTATTCCTTCTGTCAGCACCGAACCCAGGAGTGACCCTTGTGGGAACTCAGTCGACAAGCGTCTACTCTGACATCTTGTCACGTACCTGTACAACGTGTACAGGTACATGACAAGTGCATCTTCTTACAGCCCAAGAAGATTCAGTTACCCATCCCTCTCTCTCCTGTTTTACTTCTGTTACCTTGTCATAGAACTCCAATAGGTTTGTGATGCAGGATTTTCCTTCCCTGAAGCTGTCACGTATGACAACCAACACCAGCGACCCTGGTGTGTAATTTATTGCTGTCTTTCTGTCTCCTTTCTTAAAAATTGGGATTACGTATATCTTCCCAACCTCAGGCAGTTGCCCTGTTTCAATAGATTTACTGAAAATTATTTTAAGTGGTATGCATAGTGCATTTGTGTGTGTGTGTGTGTGTGTGTGTGTGTGTGTGTGTGTGTGTGTACTCACCTATATGTGGTTGCAAGGGTCGAGTAATAGCTTCTGGCCCCGAGCTTGTGCGTGTGTGCGTGCGTGTGTGTGTGTGGGTGTGTACTCACCTAGTTGTGGTTGCAGGGGTCGAGTCACAGCTCCTGGCCCCGTCTCTTCAACTGGCCGCTACCCAGTCACTCTTCCCGCTTCGTGAGCTTTATCATACCTCTTCTTAAAGCTATGTATGGAACCTGCCTCGACTACATCACTACCCATTCTATTCTATTTCCTGACAACTCTGTGACTGAAGAAATACTGCCTAACATCCCTGTGGTTCATCTGAGTCTTCAGCTTCCAACTGTGACCCCTTGTTGCTGTGTCCCATCTCTGGAACATCCTGTCTCTGTCCACCTTGTCTATACCTCTCAGTATTTTATATGTCGTTTTCATATCCCTGCTAACTCTCCTGTCGTCCAGTGTCGTCAGATCGTTTTCCCTTAACCTATCCTCGTAGGACATACCTCTTAGCTCCGGGACTAGCCTTCTTGCAAAGCTGATTGTGTGTGTGTGTGTGTATGTGTGTGTGTGTGTGTGTGTGTGTATGTGTGTGTGTGTGTGTGTATGTGTGTGTGTGTGTGTGTGTGTGTGTGTGTGTGTGTGTGTGTGTGTGTGTGTGTGTGTGTGTGTGTGTTTTCAAATTCATTTGTTTTTAAAGAGATTATTCATTTTCTGAAAATCCTCTTCTATATATTTGTGTCACTTGTGTCACCTTGTGACACAAGTGACCTTACTCATCCTACTCTTTCTCACCACCACCTTACTCATGCTACTCTTTCTCACCACCACCTCACTCATCCTACCCCTTCTCACCACCACCTTACTCATCCTACTCTCTCTTTCTCACCACCACCTTACTCATCCTACTCTCTCTTTCTCACCACCACCTTACTCATCATTCTCTTTCTCACTACCACCTTACTCATCCTAATCTCTCTTTCTCACCACCACCTTACTCATCCTACTCTCTCTTTCTCACCACCGCCTTACTCATCCTACTCTCTCTTTCTCACTACCACCTTACTCATCCTACTCTCTCTTTCTCACCACCACCTTACTCATCCTAATCTCTCTTTCTCACCACCACCTTACTCAACCTACTCTCTCTTTCTCACCACCACCTTACTCATCGTACTCTCTCTTTCTCACCACCACCTTACTCATCCTACTCTCTCTTTCTCACCACCACCTTACTCATCCTAGTCTCTCTCACCACCACCTTACTCATCCTACTCTTTCTTTCTCATCACCTTACTCATCCTACTCTTTCTCACCACCACCTTACTCATCCTACTCTTTCTTTCTCACCACCACCTTACTCATCCTAGTCTCTCTTTCTCATCACCTTACTCATCCTATTGTCTCTTTCTCACCACCTTACTCATCCTATTCTTTCTCACCACCACCACCTTATTCATCCTATTCTCTCTTTCTCACCACCACCACCTTACTCATCCTATTCTCTCTTTCTCACCACCACCACCACCTTACTCATCTTATTCTCTCTTTCTCACCACCACCTTACTAATCCTACTCTCTTTCTCACCACCACCTTACTCATCGTACTCTCTTTCTCACCACCACATTACTCATTCTACTTTCTTTCTCACCATCACCTTACTCATCCTACTCTCTTCCTCTCCACCACCTTATTCATCATACTCTCTTCCTCATCACCATCTTACTCATCCTACTCACTCTTCCTCACCATCACCTTACTCATCCTACTCTCTGCCTCACCACCACTTTACTCATCCTACTCTCTTCCTCACCTCCACCTTACTTATCCTACTCACTCTTCTTACCACCTTACTCGTCCTACCCTCTTCCTCACCACCACCTTACTATGCTACTCACTGTTCCTCACCACCAACAAACTCATCCTAACCTCTTCCTCACCTCCACCTTACTCATCATACCCTCTTCCTCACCACCGTCTTAATTAACTCACCTTATCCTCTCGTACTTCCTCACCTCAAGTCTCACCCTACCTTACCCATCTCCCTTTTCCACTACGACCATTTTCTTTTCTTCCAATCTCTCCCCCCACCCACTTCTCCTTTCTAGATCCCCTTCCCCCTCACCTGCTTTACTTCTCCACACCCCTTATGGCCTCACCCCCCTTCCGTCCTCACCCCCCAAAATACCCACCTACCCGCCCAGACCTCCACGACCACCCGCCCACCTCACAGCCCCGGGCTCCTGCTTGCCTCAGCACGCTTGAGATTTATTGCTTACTGTCAGAGCTGAACGTCAAGTCCAGCCTTACCTTTGTCAGAAATATATGACCTGTTCGCTTTTCCTTCAGGAAAAAAATCCCATATACGTTTTATTAAATGGCGGCCAGCGTCTCTCCCAGTCTCTTCGTGTCCTCCTGATGCAAGACAAGTCATAAAAAGGGAACACATAATAAAAGTCGCAATACCATCACACTGAAACTAGACGTTTCGGTTCGACTCTGATATTGGTCCGTGACGGACCGAAACGTCGTCTTAGTTTCATCTCCGGTTTGCTGGTTAGTTGTGAAAAAAATAATTAAGATAAATAGATATAGCGCCTGTTTAGTCAGGAAAATTCTAGTTCAAATCATGAATTGTGTTATTGGTAAAGAAGAAATCAAACAAATGCACATCACTAGCAATGTCGTACCTGTATTGTACTCCGCAAACTGCGGAGTACAATACAGATATAGGCTCTAGACAACACTTATAGTAAAATAATTTGGACAAAGAATTCTAGTTTTGATGCGGAAACCTTAGAAGCTGCGTAGCTGAACCCAACATAAGAAAGGAGGAACACTGCAGCAGGCCTACTGGCTCATACTAGGCAAGTTCTTTTGAAACCCAAACCCACTAACAAAAATATCTGCCCAACTTATTTTCAATGCTATTCAAGGAATAAGCTTTGATAACCCTATTATCTCATGTTCAGGTTCCTGGAATACTTGGCAATATCCCCTTAGCCCTATATTATTATTATTATTATTATTATTATTATGTAAACCAGTAAGGCAGGTAGTATGGATCATTCCGAGCAAGGGGTGGTTGAGGCTCGATCTTCCGTCAGCTACTCACGATACACAAACTCTACTCTCGTGGCGGTACTCAGTCATAATCATGATAAGCATATTTAAAGGCATTGCCAAAGTGGACAGGGAGATGTTTGGCATAAGAGAGCACAGATGTAAGCTGAAACATTATGCTAGTTGCTGGTTGTGGGAGGAAGTACTATCATGCTGGTTGTGAGAGGAAGTACTATCATGCTGGTTGTGGGAGGAAGTACTATCATGCTGGTTGTGGGAGGAAGTACTATCATGCTGGTTGTTAGAGGAAGTGATCTGTATCGGCAGCAAATTCTAAAGGCAATTTCAGGAGTAAATATGATCGGGACCAAGAGACCGGAATCCGAGTTGATCGACTGCAAGTTGAAAAGCAAGGCCGAAGGGTTAAGATTCGAAGGTCGCAATCACAACTTTACGAGTTCACTTCCATGAGTATGTACACACACACATACACGCGAAGAAAAAACGTATATAGAAAAGGTACATAGCATGAGGGATCTTAATAAGCTGAAGATAGAAATGGGGAAGATGAGGTAAGATGTGAATTAGACACATACACTGATTCAAAACAAACCATACCCTATCCTTCATTCCTAACCCTTGCCAGTGTCGGATCCTTGCTCACAACCTCCCTTATCCCAGCCCCTAAAACCAACTTCTCATTACTTCCCCCTCAATCTGTCCTCCCTCACCCACATCTAGTTTCACCCTTTATAGTGCACGAAACGTTCCCACAAGCCCTCATCCATATCTTCAACCTCAAACTAACCTCTATACTCACACCTACTTCCCTGACGTCTGGGCGAGTCCAAAAGAACTGGAACCAACAACAAGAAAAACGAACACGGTAACAGAATGGAAATTAGGTGTGGTATACAGCGACTCTGATGAAAGAAACTTCGGTGCTAGTGAGGTTTGATAATCTTGTGGAAGTAAACGAGGACAGAGACAGAGCTGGATGTGAAGGACAAACCTGACTTTAAGAGAAAAGACGACGCAAGCTTGCGTCATTTATTAAATGCTGGGAGGCAGAGGGTAAATTCATACCCAGAAGCAGAAGAAACACAGTCAAGAACCGAATGAGCCCATGGTTCAACCAGAGGTTCAGAGGCAAAATATGAAAGGGTAACAGCGTGGAAAAAACATATGCAGCACAGAACGCCGGAAAATCGGGAAGCCAGAAATGAATGCTCATGGGTAAGATAAGAGACTGAACGACAGTTTGAGAATGATAAATCTTCAAAAGTGAAATCTGATCCAAAATTGCTATACAGCTACATCAAAAAGAAGATATTACGAAGACAGGTTATGAATGGCCTGTGACCTGGTCATAATGGGTTTTGGAGCAAAACAAACTCAGCAGATAGGCTACAACTTATATTTCCTTCACCAGATAAAATTTGCCAGATATTAACATGTACACTTATGTACACTATGTACAGAGATTGAACAGTAAGTGTACCACAGGACGGTGACAGAATAGCAAAAGCAAAAGCCAGAGAGAGAGGGAGAGAAAAGTACTCATCCAGCAGGTAGGCAAGTCTGACAAATGCTGACCGCAGGTGAACCACATTGCCTCAGCATTTGGCGGGCTCGCCTGTGATTGGTCAATGAACCAAGTACTGATTTAACGACAGGCACCCTAATAATCGTTAAGCCCTTAGCACCTGGTTCGCTGGTCGGGAGGCAGCCTATATGGGAGTGTGACATACGCTGAATAAATTGTAACGTCCTCTTTGAATGCCACATCCCCACCCAAAATGAGGATTAGACCTCCACCTCCATTGGTAGCGTGATGGCATGACACTGAACAATAATGGAACCACTTTTTCTCTCAACCATCCAAACTTGGCAGAGAGTTGACATCTGGAATAGTAGTCTGTACACATTCGAAACCTTCCATCAGATTTTTTAATAAGGATACACAGTGAAACCCAAGGACTAGATGACTCCTCCACTATAATCAGTGTTCTAACAGAAATGGTACCTCCTGCTGAAGTAGCCTCTGTTTTTTTTCAGGATTAGCTCTGTAGGGGGAGAGTTTAATAGGATCCATACATAGCTTTAAGATGAGATACGATAAGGCTCTTGGAGAAAAGAGAGAGTGGACCTAGTAGCGATTAGCAAAAAGGTGGAGCCAGGACCTATGAATCAACCGCTGGAACCACAAACAGGCGAGTACAAATATGTGTGGTGTGTACATACATACACACGCAGCTGTAATCACAAAATAATAATTTACAAATAGGTAATTACACACACTAATGGATTATTGCTCATCATCCAGGATATGAAGCGGCCACTCTACTCGGAAAGAAGAGAGAGGTAAAAAAGGAGAGAGGGACAAGCAGTTGGGGGATGGTACAAGCCCATGGTTTTAATTACCAGCAGAGATCCAGCCCTCATTAACACTTTTTACACTGGAGAGGCTGTAAACCCAGCTGGAGATGAATACCTGAGGAAATTGGAGACCTGGTGACGTCGTGATCTAGACTGACCTGGTGGCCTCGTGATCTATTCGGACCTAGTGACCTAGGTCCGAATATATCTAGTGGTCGCCTACCGTGTACTGTCACCACTGATTTTCAACACACGACGTTAGGTATGGATGCTTGTGATCATAAATAAGATGACAATGGTAATGATTTTGATATCGATGATAGCGTAGCTCGATTGCTAGCGCACTCGGCTCACACATTGAAGTCCGTGGTTCGATCCCAGGTAAGGGTGGAAACATTAGGTCGTGTTTCCTTTATACACCTTTTGTTCATTTTCACCTAGCAGTCAAATAGGTACCTGGGTGTTAGCCGACTCGTTTGGGTTGCATCCTGGGGAGAAAATTGACCTAATTTGCGGGAAATACTCTATATAACAATGTGTTTTCTATATAGTAGTATGTCATTGATGTCAGCTAGGACTGTGTACCTTGTACATGTATAACTTGTACATGTATAACTTGTACATGTATAACTTGTACATGTATAACTTGTACATGTATAACTTGTACATGTATAACTTGTACATGTATAACTTGTACATGTATAACTTGTACATGTATAACTTGTACATGTATAACTTGTACATGTATAACTTGTACATGTATAACTTGTACATGTATAACTTGTACATGTATAACTTGTACATGATGTACTTGTAGAAATGAAGAATAAAGTAGAAATAAATAATAAAAAAAAAATATCATTAATTTTCCATTTTTGTTATTATATGTTTTAAAACTTATGAAGCTAAATTACTGTTAATGTTTTATTTCGTACCCTTTTCATATTTTCCTTTAAAAAAAACATAAAATGTAACATGGAAATCAACAATTTTTCTTTTCAGTATCAATTATTTTGAGGAGTCTTTGTGAGTTACAAATCCGCCTACCCAGCTGCACGAGGCAATCAAGCCCAATGAATTATTTTTTTTCCCCTACTGATCTCATGAGCAAGAAATCCACATTTGTAACTAGAAGAGAGAAGTAAATTCTATGTGGATTATTTTGCCTGTTTAGAAGAATTCAAGAATAACAAATCCTCTTTTGAGAAGTTGTCTTTAAACCTTCATTAGTCAGGAGTCGAGGGGGTCCACTCACACATACAACTGTCTCGATAAAACCTTTGTGGAATCGGTGGAACTTCAGGTAGTTAGGAGTTCGCTTGAATTTTTAATACCACTCCTAAGGTACACCATTTGTTGCATTCTTAATACTACTTCTAAGGTACATTATTTTTTACATTCTTAATACTACTCCTAAGGTACATTATTTTTTACATTCTTAAACTACTCCTAAGGTACATTATTTTTTAATTTCTTAATACTACTCCTAAGGTACATTATTTTTTACATTCTTAATACTGCTCCTAAGGTACATTATTTTTTACATTCTTAAACTACTCCTAAGGTACATTATTTTTTACATTCTTAATACTACTCCTAAGGTACATTATTTTTTACATTCTTAATACTACTCCTAAGGTACATTATTTTTTACATTCTTAATACTACTCCTAAGGTACATTATTTTTTACATTCTTAAACTACTCCTAAGGTACATTATTTTTTACATTCTTAATACTACTCCTAAGGTACATTATTTTTTACATTCTTAATACTACTCCTAAGGTACATTATTTTTTACATTCTTAAACTACTCCTAAGGTACATTATTTTTTACATTCTTAATACTACTCCTAAGGTACATTATTTTTTACATTCTTAATACTACTCCTAAGGTACATTATTTTTTACATTCTTAATACTACTCCTAAGGTATATAATTTGTTGCATTCTTAATATCGCTATTAATGTGTTACACTCTTAACAGAGGACAATATCCTGTTATATCATGCTACAGCTGAGCATCCTGGTATTTATGTGTCGGGTCGTGGAATTCATGTAACTTAGGTGTGTAATTACAGTAATACAGGGTATTTTACATTTGCTTACTTACATATTACTGGAATTTATTTAACTTTCTGTTTGTGTTTAAATGAAAGACTCGTGGCATTTTTCATGCTTAGGCAATGTTTTTGATATGTTCATGTATGCAACACATAATTTTCAATGCGTAGCGCTAGTGTGTTTATATTGCATCTCAGTTCACCACTGAGGGGTATGTTATCTTTGTCTTTAATTAGGAGAACTAAATATGCACGTTTAATTAAACAGTTTATAATAAAGGAAACTCTAGTGGTAGTATTTATGGTTAAAACTCTTTAATAAGAAAACCTGACCTTTGTGGTACTGGTGCCTCTTTCTTACTCCTTTTATTGAGAGGGTAGGACACACTTTTTAAAAAACACAACCATCTGAACTCTTATCTGGCACAAATTATATATATATATATATATATATATATATATATATATATATATATATATATATATATATATATGTGTGTGTGTGTGTGTGTGTGGGGCTTGTAGCAGCAATTCTCCCTGAACATCTTAGGGACAAGATAGGAGTCCATGACAAAAAGTTCATTGACGGAGCCATGATCTGGGATAATCTAACGGGCTCTGAAACCAGACCTGCTCCCTCCCTCCAACAACTACAAACAGTCGCACTGAGATGGCCCGATAGTGGAAAAAATAATCTCAACAATGCTTCAGAATGTGTCAGGGAAGGATAGACTCCACCTCCTGGCAGTGAAAGCTCCTCATGCAGGGGACTATCTCTTGGCTGTTCCCAACTCCAGCCTTGGCACACGGCTCGACCCACAGACCATCCGCATGGGCGTTACCCTTCGACTTGCTGCCCCTATTCTGGCCGAACACAGGTGTATTTGTGGCAATAAAGCAGCAGAACGATTCGGGTACCATGGAAAGATTGCAAGACATGAGGAGGTTAATAACATTATCAAGAGGAACCTCACAACAGCCGGATGCCCAGCAGTAAGGGAACCACCCCAACTATGCAGATCTGATGGCAGCCAGAAGTGTCCAGATGGTATCACACTTCAAGCCTGGACAGACGGTAAACAGGTAGTGTGGGACTATACATGTGCATCTACCTTGGCTGATACCTATCTCCAATACACCAGGGAGGAAGGAGGGGCAGCTGCCAGCTTCAGGGAGTCCCAAAAGTCTAGAAAATATGGAGAACTTTCCCATCATTATATGTTTGTTCCCATAGGTGTCTGAGGCAGCTACGGTGAAAAGCTCTGTTCCACAAGGCACAGTACTAGCTCCCATCTTGTTCCTCATCCTCATATCCGACATAGACAAGGATGTCAGCCACAGCACCGTGTCTTCCTTTGCAGATGACACCCGAATCTGCATGACAGTGTCTTCCATTGCAGACACTGCAAGGCTCCAGGCGGACATCAACCAAATCTTTCAGTGGGCTGCAGAAAACAATATGAAGTTCAACGATGAGAAATTTCAATTACTCAGATATGGTAAACATGAGGAAATTAAATCTTCATCAGAGTACAAAACAAATTCTGGCCACAAAATAGAGCGAAACACCAACGTCAAAGACCTGGGAGTGATTATGTCGGAGGATCTCACCTTCAAGGACCATAACATTGTATCAATCGCATCTGCTAGAAAAATGACAGGATGGATAATGAGAACCTTCAAAACTAGGGAGGCCAAGCCCATGATGACACTCTTCAGGTCACTTGTTCTATCTAGGCTGGAATATTGCTGCACTCTAACAGCACCTTTCAAGGCAGGTGAAATTGCCGACCTAGAAAATGTACAGAGAACTTTCACGGCGCGCATAACGGAGATAAAACACCTCAATTACTGGGAGCGCTTGAGGTTTCTAAACCTGTATTCCCTGGAACGCAGGAGGGAGAGATACATGATTATATACACCTGGAAAATCCTAGAGGGACTAGTACCGAACTTGCACACGAAAATCACTCACTACGAAAGCAAAAGACTTGGCAGACGATGCACCATCCCCCCAATGAAAAGCAGGGGTGTCACTAGCACGTTAAGAGACCATACAATAAGTGTCAGGGGCCCGAGACTGTTCAACTGCCTCCCAGCACACATAAGGGGGATTACCAACAGACCCCTGGCAGTCTTCAAGCTGGCACTGGACAAGCACCTAAAGTCAGTTCCTGATCAGCCGGGCTGTGGCTCGTACGTTGGTTTGCGTGCAGCCAGCAGCAACAGCCTGGTTGATCAGGCGCTGATCCACCAGGAGGCCTGGTCACAGACCGGGCCGCGGGGGCATTGACCCCCGGAACTCTCTCCAGGTAAACTCCAGGTAAATAGGCTCAGAGACCCTTGGCTCATGGGGAAAGAGTGCATCTAAGTTCCTTAAGGAGCTAGGCAAAAGCCTTATCAGGGTAACTAGGGATCCCAAGGCAGCTAGTTTTCTGTTCCAGCGACTCAGCGCTGCTGTTCAGAGGGGTAATGCCTGCTGTATTTTGGGCACGTGCCCCAGTTCTGAGGAGCTGGATGAGATTTTCGTATTATAATCAGTGACAAACATGTAACAATATATACTAGACATTTATTATATATAATATATATATATATATATATATATATATATATATATATATATATATATATATATATATATATATATATATATATATATATGTCGTGCCGAATAGGTAAAACTTGTGATTTTGGCTTAAATACCAACAGTCTTCTTGCGGAATAAGACAAGCGAAAATTTGTGTATGCAATAATTTGGCAAAAAATCATCCTGCGTTTTATTAAATTTTTGTAAACTTATCTAAATTATGTTTAGATGAATTATGCTAAACTAAATTGCGCTTGTTATAATAAGGTTAGGTAAGTTTTCTAAGGTTCTTTTGGAACAAATTTATTAGTTTTTACATTAACATAAATGGAAAAAATATATCTTTAAACGTATATGAGAAAATTTTATAAAATACTTAATTTTAAATGAGTTCTTGCTAAGTGACCAATTTTTACCTATTCGGCACGACACACACACACACACACACACATATATATATATATATACATACATTATATATATATATATATATATATATATATACATATATATACATTATATATATATATATATATATATATATATATATATATATATATATATATATATATATATATATATATATATATATATATGCAAAACAACCACTCTGAAAGAATAGAGAAATTCCAAGCGCTTTCGTGACTACTCACATTATCAAGGAACTATGAAAGTGAAGCATCCAAGGAAGCTATATAAGGGGTCGGCCAGCACCTCACTATCAGATCCCACAACGGTTAAACACGTGACGCGCGGCGAGCCAACTTGGATAGGTCCTTTGCAAAACTCACCCCCAAGCTATTTATTTGTCCAGTGTATTAGTGTATTATTTAATAATACACTGGACAAATAAATAGCTTGGGGGTGAGTTTTGCAAAGGACCTATCCAAGTTGGCTCGCCGCGCGTCACGTGTTTAACCGTTGTGGGATCTGATAGTGAGGTGCTGGCCGACCCCTTATATAGCTTCCTTGGATGCTTCACTTTCATAGTTCCTTGATAATGTGAGTAGTCACGAAAGCGCTTGGAATTTCTCTATTCTTTCAGAGTGGTTGTTTTGCATATTTTGAAATCACCTGTTTACTGTGATCTTATTGCATATATATATATATATATATATATATATATATATATATATATATATATATATATATATATATATATATATATATATATATATATATATATTTATTTATTTATTAACACACTGGCCGATTCCCACCAAGGCAGGGTGGCCCGAAAAAGAAAAACTTTCACCATCATTCACTCCATCACTGTCTTGCCAGAAGGGTGTTTTACACTACAGTTTTTAAACTGCAACATTAACACCCCTCCTTCAGAGTGCAGGCACTGTACTTCCCATCTCCAGGACTCAAGTCCGGCCTGCCAGTTTCCCTGAACCCCTTCATAAATGTTACTTTGCTCACACTCCAACAGCACGTCAAGTATTAAAAACCATATGTCTCCATTCACTCCTATCAAACACGCTCACGCATGCCCGCTGGAAATCCAAGCCCCTCGCACACAAAACCTCCTTTACCCCCTCCCTCCAACCTTTCCTAGATCGACCCCTACCCCGCCCTCCTTCCGCTACAGACTGATACACTCTTGAAGTCCTTCTGTTTCGCTCCATTCTCTCTACATGTCCGAACCACCTCAACAACCCTTCCTCAGCCCTCTTGACAACAGTTTTGGCAATCCCACACCTCCTCCTAACTTCCAAACTACGAATTCTCTGCATTATATTCACACCACACATTACCCTCAGACATGACATCTCCACTGCCTCCAGCCTTCTCCTTGCTGCAACGTTCATCATCCATGCTTCACACCCATATAAGAGCGTTGGTAAAACTATACTCTCATACATTCCCCTCTTTGCCTCCAAGGACAAAGTTCTTTGTCTCCACAGACTCCTAAGTACACCGCTCACCCTTTTCCCCTCATCATTTCTGTGATTCACCTCATCTTTCACAGACCCATCCGCTGACACGTCCACTCCCAAATATCTGAATACATTCACCTCCTCCATACTCTCTCCCTCCAATCTGATATCCAATCTTTCATCACCTAATCTTTTTATCCTCATAACCTTACTCTTTCCTGTATTCACTTTTAATTTTCTTCTTTTGCATACCCTACCAAATTCATCCATCAACCTCTGCAACTTCTCTTCAGAATCTCCCAAGAGCACAGCGTCATCAGCAAAGAGCAACTGCGACAACTCCCACTTTATGTGTGATTCTTTATCTTTTAACTCCACGCCTCTTGCCAAGACCCTCGCATTTACTTCTCTTACAACCCAATCTATAAATATATTAAACAACCACGGTGACATCACACATCCTTGTCTAAGGCCTACTTATACTGGGAAATAATCTCCCTCTTACCTACATACTCTAACTTGAGCCTCAATATCCTCGTAAAAACTCTTCACTGCTTTCAGTAACCTACCTCCTACACCATACACCTGCAACATCTGCCACATTGCTCCCCTATCCCTCAGTAGAAGACAGAATGATTGTCCCATAAGAGATGCGAGTATAGGAGAGTTGAGCAAGTGGAGTGCCACAGTGATCGGTATTAGGATTATTTATGTTTGTGAAATACGTGAATGACATGCCAGTAAAGGTAGTCAGCTGTATCTGTGTTTTCCGATAATGTAAAATTAGTGAGGAGAATACATTAGGCTACAAATTGACCTGGACAAATTTTAAGATTGGTCAATAAGCGTCTTCTTGAATTCAAGATTATGGAAATTGGGGAATGGGCAAGATGACCAAAAACTGAGTATAGGTTCACCATAATGGTAACCATAACGGTGAACATATCACCAAAGGTACACTTCAACCGAATAACCCTGCAACCAAGGCTCATTTGGTGAATCTACGAGTAACATTCAGGAATCTTAAAAGTCATTC
>NC_091292.1:29211027-29347548 GCF_038502225.1 Cherax quadricarinatus | reverse complement strand
ACTCATGTATTTATCCAACCTATTTTTAAAGCTACACAACGTTCTGGCCTCTATAACGGTACTTGGGAGTTTGTTCCACTCATCCACAACTCTATTACCAAACCAGTACTTTCCTATATCCCTCCTGAATCTGAATTTTTCCAACTTAAAACCATTGCTGCGAGTCCTGTCTAGGCTAGATATTTTCAGCACACTATTTACATCCCCTTTATTTATTCCTGTCTTCCACTTATAAACCTCAATCATATCCCCCCTAATTCTACGTCTTTCTAGAGAGTGCAGTTTCAGGGCCCTTAGTCTATCCTCATAGGGAAGGTTTCTGATACATGGGATCATCTTTGTCATCCTCCTTTGTACATTTTCCAGAGAATTTATATCCATTCTGTAATACGGTGACCAAAACTGTGCAGCATAATCTAAATGAGGCCTAACCAAGGATGTATAGAGTTGAAGAACAACCTGAGGACTCCTATTATTTATGCTTCTTGATATGAAGCCAAGGATTCTATTAGCTTTATTGCGAACACTTATGCACTGTTGTCTTGGTTTCAGATTACTGCTAACCAGAACTCCTAAATCTTTTTCGCAATCCGTAATATTAAGATCTACATTATTTAGTTTATATGTGGCATGGTTATTGTCCTGTCCAACATTTAGAACTTTGCATTTGTCTATATTAAACTGCATCTGCCACTTCTCCGACCACTGCATCAGTCTATTCAAATCCTCCTGGAGTGCTCGAATGTCCTCGTCAGAATGAATTCGACGGCCTATTTTGGTGTCATCGGCAAACTTGCCGATGTCGCTCTTTATGCCCTCATCTATGTCGTTTATGTAGATTGTGAACAGCAGGGGGCCCAACACTGACCCCTGTGGAACACCGCTCGTGACGCTTCCCCACTCTGATTTCTCCCCATTTATGCAAACTCTCTGCTGCCTATTTGTCAACCATGCCTCTATCCAGGAAAAAATTTCTCCTCCTATTCCATGTGCTTTAATTTTCCTCAATAGTCTCTGATGTGGGACCCTGTCAAAAGCCTTACTGAAGTCCATATACACAATATCATATTCATTACCATGATCTACCTCCTCAAATACCTTAGTGAAAAAAGTTAATAAATTCGTAAGGCAGGAACGCCCCTTTGTAAAACCATGCTGAGATTCGTTGATTAATTTATGCTTTTCAAGGTGGCTACGAACTGCCTCGGCAATTATTGATTCCATAAATTTTCCCACTATGGAGGTTAGGCTTATTGGTCTATAGTTCGAAGCTAAGGACCTGTCACCTGTTTTGAAAATAGGTATCACATTTGCCATTTTCCACTTATCTGGCACCATGCCAGTTTGTAGTGATATGTTGAAAAGATTAGCCAAAGGTGTGCTAAGCTCCTCTTTACATTCCTTTAGAACCCTTGCATACAGTTCATCAGGGCCTGGGGATTTGTTAGGTTTTAATTTATCTATTTGCCTAAGGACCATGTCACTTGTGACCCTAATAGTGCACAGTTTATTATCGTCCTGTTCTACATAATTTATCATTACTGGAATATCGCTGGTATCCTCCTGTGTAAAAACTGAGAGGAAGTATGTGTTAAAAATTCTACACATTTCCTTATCACTGTCAGTGAGCTGACCCGAGGAACTTTTGAGTGGGCCTATCTTGTCCCTGATCTTACTTCTGTATACCTGAAAGAATCCTTTTGGGTTAGTCTTCGATTCTCTTGCAACTTTAACCTCATAATCTCTATTTGCTTTTCTAATTCCCTTTTTTATTTCTCTCTTTAACTGAATATATCGATTTCTTAATTGCCCCTCTCCTCTTTTGATTTGCCTATATATGCCTCTCTTTTGACCAATCAGATATTTTAATCTATTGTTCATCCATTTAGGATCATTTTTGTTTGATCTGATTTCCCTATTTGGAACATAATTTGACTGAGCAGCTAGAACTATGCCCTGTGATGGAGTAGTGTAGGTGTAATGGAGGTGTAGTGATGTAGTGGAGGTGTAGTGATGGTGTTGTGTAGGTGTAGTGATGGTGTAGTGGAGGTTTAGTGATGAATATGGTGTAGTGGAGGTATAGTGATGAATATGGTGTAATGAAGATAGTGTAGTGTAGGTGTAGTGGAGGTGTAGTGATGGTGTAGTGGAGTTGTAGTGATGAAGATGGTGTAGTGTTGGTGCAGTGATGAAGATGTAGTGTAAATGCAGTGATGAAGATGGTGTAGTGTAGGTGCAGTGCAGGTGTAGTGATGGTGTAGTGGAGTTGTAGTGATGAAGATGGTGTAGTGACGAAGATGGAGTAGTGAAGATGGTGTAGTGAAAGTATGGTGATGATGGTGCAGAGAAGATGGTGTAAAGAAGATGGTGTAGAGGAGGCGATATAATGGTGATGATGGTGTAGTAGAGGTGTAGTGATGGTGTAGTGGAGGTATATTGATGAAGATGGTGTAGTGTAGTTGTAGTGATGAAGGTGTAGTGGAAGTGTAGTGATGAAGATGGTGAAGTGGAGATGTAGTGATGAAGATGGAGTAGTGTAGGTGTAGTAGAGGTGTAGTGATGATGTAGTGGAGGTGTAGTGATGAGGATGGTGTAGTGGAGGTGTAGTGATGAGGATGGTGTAGTGGAGGTGTAGTGATAGTGCAGAGAAGATGGTGTAAAGAAGATGGTGTAGAGGAGGCGATATAATGAAGATAGTGTAGAGAAGATGGTGCAGTTGAAATGTGTAAAAGAGAAAATGTTGTATAGGAGAAGATGGCGTAGAGAAGATGGTGAAAATGAGAAGATGGTGAAGAGGAAGTGTAATATCGATAATGTGAAGATGTAGTGAAGATGATGTAACAGAGATGGCGTGGAGATAGCGGAATGAAAAGAGTGAAAATGGAATGAAGATTGCTGCGACTTAGTCTCGTCTCAGGCTAAATCTTGTCATCTCTGAAAGCAGGTAAGAGTAAATTATCCCAGGAAGCGAGAGCATGAGACCATTTGACTCATTAATACCATGACCGTACGAAGGGGCAATTAATAATTACATCTACAAAATTAAATCTTCAATAATAAGAAGAATATTTACAGTTATGATATGAGAAAACTATATGACACATCACCCAACATAACACCATAAACTAAATATATCATCTTTAATTTCCCATTGTGCGATGATATGCTGCTTTATAGCTGGGTGAACCTTAAAGAAAGAAGTGGTAAAAGACACTTATGTACAGTTCAGGACATATATTGAAGGAAACGTTTCGCCACGAGTGGCTTCTTCAGACCTAATACAGAGAAAACTTAAGAAAACGCATATATATAGTGGCAGGAGTCAGGTGAAGTGACGCGTGGGTAGAGGTGGTGGTAATAGTAGTAGTGGAACTAAGTAGGTGAGGCTAGAGAGGGACCTGCTGACATCATGTACCAGCAGTTCCCAGGATGGGTAATGTCCTCTTGATCCTCAGCAAGACCAACACCAATCAAGGTGAAGAAAAGCCTCCAAGTTACATCGTTTTACCGGTCAGCAATGTTGCCACTAATGTTTCAAAAATGTTTGACAGAAAACTGGCTAAAATATCTACCAGCTCTTCAACTACTATTAGGAACCTGATTCAAAAACCCAAACATGATTCTGGCACAAGTGCAGGAATTTACACTATACCATGTGGGGGGTGTGACAAAGTATATGTAGGGGAAACAGCCAGATCTCTGGGCATTAGGATCACAGAACACAAAAATGCTTGCAGAAATGATGACCGTAAAAACGCATGTGTTCAACATAGGGACGATGTTGGACACCTCATGAAATATAATGAAGCTAAACTAGTGATTAAAGAAGACGACTTAAGATGGAGAAAATGCAGTGAAGCTGCACTAATCACTGTCAGTAACACTACAAAGCAAAAATCCGGTAGTTACAATATTTCAAAATTACTAATCAAGAGGATATTACCTATCCTGGGAACTGCTGTTACATGATGTCAGCAGGTCCCTCTCTAGCCTCACCTCCTTAGTTCTACTACTAGTACTACTACTACTACTACTACTACCACCACCTCTACCCACGCGTCACTTCACCTGACTCCTGCCACTATATATATGCGTTTTCTTAAATTTTCTCTGTATTAGGACTGAAGAAGCCACTCGTGGCGAAACGTTTCCTTTAACATGTGTCCTGAACTGTACATAAGTGTCTTTTTCCACATCTTGTCGGTATCACCATACCATTTCCTCATAAGAAAGAAGGAACACCGCAGCAGGCCTACTGGCCCATGCGAGGCAGGTTCAAGTCACCTCCCTCTTGATCTGAAAATGTCGAAGTGATTGGTTAAGATCTTGATAGGATGAAGCCAGGCCTCTGCCGGCTGGTCACTTGGATGATAACGACCCATACTCACCCAAGATATACCTCTCCTCACCTCAGACACTATTAACAGATCTCAGTTTAACACTACACCAACACCAGTAGTCACTGGTGTCTACGTCTGAGGAAAATAACTGTATATTGTCCGGATATTTTTTTAGAACCAGATACTCGTCAACATTGCTTTCATATTAACAAATGCACTCTGCCACTTTGTTACCTAAACGTACAAGTATTTACACTTAACGCTAGTGAGGTCCATAAGAGGGAGTAATGTCTTTTTGAAAAATTTAAGCAAACTCGTCTGTTATAGTTTATCCTCTCTAATCTCCTTATCACCATCCTATTTTTGGGAACAAAAAACTTGTCTTTAGCCTCGACTTCAGCATTCACGAGAACAACTTTTCACTGGTCTATTACATGCTATAATTCCATATGTGCTAGGCTTAGGCAAACCCAAGCGTCTTAAACAAAAGTAAATACTGTAATCCAGTTTACCAGGTCATTCAGGTATGGTTACACACTCATACACAAATATATATATACATACAAATATATATATATATATATATATATATATATATATATATATATATATATATATATATATATATATATATATATATATATATAATGAATAAGGAGGGAGGGATAATGGTGGATCAGACTACTGTCTGATCCACCATTATCCACCACTTGTTAACTACCGCCAGTAACAACGGGTGTTTCACATATTGCTTCGTGGTTGAAATAATCGTTCTGGTGTATCTCTAATAACGTTCTTGTCGCTGCAGTAAAAACCTGGAGAGAGATATAACAGCTAGCTGGAACACCTTCCACTGCTGCTATTTTATCTTATTATGTCACCATTATGACTCAGCAAATTGCTCTTCGTGACAACACCGTCACCAGCTGACTCTTCCGTCACTGTGACGCCTCCAACGGCTGACTCTTCCGTCACTGTGACGCCTCTAACAGCTTACTCTTCCGTCACTGTGACGCCTCCATTGTAAATGGTTTAAAAAAAATTTGGGAATCTTTATTGTGGAAACGTTTCGCAGGTCAGTGACTTCTTACGTCCAGTACAAATGAAGATGATTGGAAGATGAGGAGTTTGAGGTAATCAGTCCCTCAGCCTGGAGTCGATGTGTTAAGTCCGTCAATATTGAGAAATATACAGCATATGCGCGGAGAAGTGGCTTATATACCGAAATCAGGCGAGTAGAAGCAGCAGAAGACGGAGTCACCAGTACAAAAATCCATCAGCATAAGTAGGTCATGCCTATAGGCTAGGCAAGCCTGGAAGAATTTCCTACATCAAGAACCCAAGATCTTGCTGTGTTTCACAGTTGTGACAAATGGTTTAGAACACCAGTGATTATAACAGTTTTAAATATGATTTAGTTTTAATACAAGGATCTCATTATTCTTTCATTATATTAAAATACAGTTTGAAGAAGAAATCGTGTTATACTTTTACGATAATCAGCTAGTTATTGGCAATTACGATTATTTTGGTAATAAAGATAGATTATCATCATTAGCTATATTGCTATTACTGACAAAAAAGTTATATTTTGCGGTTTATATTTCAAATTTCAGTTACTCAGATTTCTAATACTCAAATTACAGTTAATACTGGAAGAGTTGGACTGATTTCGATTTGTCCTTTCAGTTCATGAAGATAATAAGTAATTATTAATGTTATTAATGTCAGTTATGTTTTAGTTACTAAGAAAATTCACCTGTTTCAAGGCGCAACCTTCATCATACATTTGGACATCTATATAGAAGGCTGAGGACCACAACCTAGCACAGACTGGAACAGGAGAACAGCTGCCACGAGTTTCATCAAAATAAGTCTATTGATTTCCGTGATATATTTCCCTCCTGCCTCTGTACACCATCAGTTGGGTATCTTTATTGATGAAATGTTTCGCCTACACCGTAAGCTTCATCAGTCAATGCAGAGAATGTATTGTATTTAACTGGTGAAGCCTACCGCGTAGACGAAATTTTTCCACAATAACGATACCCAACTGTTGCACATGCGACTTAATCACCAACTACAAACCTTGTGTCGTCTACCTAATCTCGTATTTCAGCAGAGCTTGGTTGTGATGAGTTCCAGCTCCTGGAACATCCTGGAGCTCTTGAGATGGTTTATAGCTTCTAGGTCTCTCGAGGAAGATGACCTGTAACTGTCTCCTTAAGATTTTGAGGTACAGCTACTCGGTCTCTTGCGTGCGCTGAGGAACAGGTGTCTGAGGTTGTGATACGCTTCACTCGGATCCCGAAGCGAAACGACAGAGGCGGTGGCTGAGGCAGAGGTCGAGGATTGAGGCAGAGGGTGTAGTTGGTTGAAGCAGAGGTTGTAGTTGAATGAAGTGGTGGTTGAAAGAGACGGGGGTGAAGGAGAGGGGGGGATGAAGGAGAGGTTGGGGATGAAGGAGAGGTTGGGGATGAAGGAGAGGTTGGGGATGAAAGAGGTGGGGGATGAAGGAGAGGTGTTGGTTGATGGAGAGATGAGGAAGAGGTGATGGTACGGGAAGATATTAAGGGTATCATTGATGTTGGAAGAAAAGGTGGTTGTTATTTTGGTAGTGGTGGGGGTTGTGGAGGTCGTAATGGCAGTGGTAATTGTGGTGATGCTGCTGGTGGTAGTCATACTAGTTGTGTTAGTAGAAGTGATAACGAGAGTAGCAGTTAAGAGTTCATGGACATTGAAAGGGAGAACAATTTGATAACATTCGAAAGGTTGAAAATTCTACAACAGTGGTTACATGAGTGACGATGTTAGATTGACTTGTGGCCACATCAACCAGCTGTCCACCGTCTGTTATAGTAATGCCAGCCATACTACATCTCCTTCCCTGATAATGTAAACCTCAGAGAGCTTTTTGCTCCTCAGTAACCCCTGTTGGGTGTACAAAGCCAAATTTAAGTTTCTCTAACAATGTCCTTTGACATACACTTCACGCAGATCACAATGACACATACCTGACGCTGATTACAATAGCACACACAAGGGGAGAGACAGCATTAAACTACAGACCAGTGTCACTGACATGTATAGTATACAGAGTAATGCAGAAGATTATCAGAAAAGTGGTGGAGTACCTAGAAAGGAATGGGCTTATACACGACAACCAGCACGGTTTCAGGGAAGAGAAATCCTGAGTCAAAAACTTACTGGAGTTTTACGACAAAGTGACAGAAGTAAGACAAGAGAGAGAGGGGGGGGATAGATTGCATTTTATTGGACTGTAAAAAGGCTTTCGACACAATTCCACACAAGAGATTAGTGAAAAAGCTAGAGGATCAGGCAGGTAAAACAGGAAAGGAACTGCAGTGGATCAGAAAATAAGCTGACAGGAAGGCAACAACGAGTCATGGTACGTGACAAGGTGTCAGACTGGACGCCTGTGACGAGCGGGGTTCCACAAGGATCAGTCGTAGGACCGGTGATGTTTTTGGTATATGTGAATAACATGACGGAAGGGATAGACTCAGAAGTGTTCCGGTGTGCAGACGATGTGAAGTTAATGATCAGAATTCAGTGAGGATCAGGCCGGACTACAAATGGATCTGGACAGGTTGCATGACTGGTAAAGCAACTGGCTCCTGGAGTTTAACCACACCAAGTGCAAAGTCTTGAAAACTGGAGAAGGGCAAAGAAGACCCAAACAGAATACAGGTTAGGGGGCCAATGACTACAAACCTCATTCAAGAAAAAGGATCTTGGAGTATATTTCCGAGCACATCTCCTTAGGCGCACATCAGCCAAATCACTGGTGCAGCATATGGGCGCCTGGCAGACCTAAGAATAACGGTTCGACACCTCAGTAAGGGATCGTACACCGTGTACGTTAGGCCCATGTAGGAGTACGCAGCAACAGTTTGGAACCCACACCTGGTAAACACGTCAAGAAATTAGAGAAAGTGCAAAGGTTTGCAACAAGACTAATCTCGGAGTTAAGGGGTATGTACTACAAGGAGAGGGTATGGGAACTCAACCTAACGATACTGGAGGACAGGAGGGATAAGGGGGACATGATAAAGACAAAAATACTGAGAGGAACAAAGGTGAATAAAAACAGCAACAAGAGGTCAAATAAGAAGGTGAAGACTCAGATGAGTCACAGGGATGTTAGGATATATTTATTCAGTCATAAAGTTGTCAGGAAGTGAAACACTCCAGAGAGTGATGTAGTGGAGGCAGGATCTATACATGGATTTAAGAAGCGGTATGATAAAGCTCATGGAGCAAGGAGAGAGTGGATCTAGAATCAACCAGTAAAAAGGTGGGACCAGGAGCTATGACTCGACCCCTACGAAGACATAAAGGTGAGTACACACACACACACACACACACACACACACACACACACACACACACACACACACACACACACACACACACACACACACACACACACACACACACAAGGAATGTAGATGAGGCTCATCTCACTCTGTCTTCAAAGGTTCATCGGGAATACATACATAGCTTAATCATTGTTTGTTGTTGAAGGGCGATGCTTGGGGAATTTATGTTATGTCTCGGAGTTCTGTGAAGTTGTATACCTAAATCTGTGTCAGTTTCACGAGAAGAAAAAGATTCTGATACATCTATATACTTTATTATAAGTACAGCATAAGCTGACGTGGCTCATATTGACTGATTTTTTTATCTGTGAAGATTTGACTACCATTACTGGGACTTGACTTTACACCACTAGTGGTGTTACACTTAACACCACTAGTGGTGTTACACTTAACACCACTACTGGTGTTACATTTAACACCACTACTGGTGTTACACTTAACACCACTACTGGTGTTACATTTAACACCACTACTGGTGTTACACTTAACACCACTAGTGGTGTTACACTTAACACCACTAGTGGTGTTACACTTAACACCACTACTGGTGTTACACTTAACACCACTACTGGTGTTACACTTAACACCACTACTGGTGTTACACTTAACACCACTACTGGTGTTTCACTTAACACCACTACTGGTGTTACACTTAACACCACTACCGGTGTTACACTTAACACCACTACTAGCACTACACTTAACACCACTACTGGCACTACACTTAATATCACTACTGGTACTACACTTAATATCACTACTGGTACTACACTTAACACCATTACTGGCACTACACTTAATACCACTACTGGTACTACACTTAACACCTCTACTTACTTAATACCACTATTGGTACTACACTTAAAACCACTACTGACACTACACTTAATACCACTACTGGTACTACACTTAACATCAGTGCTGTTACTATACTTATTATCACTACTGGAACTACACTTAACACCACTACTGGTATTACACTTAACACCACAACTGGCACTACACTTAACACCACTACTGGCACTACACTTAAAATCATTACTTGAACTACACTTAAAACCACTACTGGCACTACACTTAATACCACTACTGGTACTACACATAACACCACAACGGACACTACACTTAAAACCATTACTGGCACTACACTTAACACCACTACTGGCACTACAATTAATACCACTACTTGTACTACACTTAATATCACTACTGATACCACACTTAATATCACTAATGGTATTACATTTAACACCACTACAGGCACTACACTTAATACCAATACTGACACTACACTTAATACCACTACTGGTACTACACTTAATATCATTACTGGTACTACACTTAATATCACTACTGTTACTACAATTAACACCACTACTGGCACTACACTTAACACAACTACTGGCACTACACTTAACACCACGACTGGTACTACGCTTAATACCACTAATGGTACTACACTTAAAATCACTACTGGTACTACATTTAATATCACTAATATTTCCACACTTAATATCACTACTGGCACTACACTTAACACCACTACTGGTGCTGCACCTAATATCACTACTGGTACTACACTTAACACCACTACTGGCACTACACTTAATATCACTACTGGCACTACACTTAACACCACTACTGGCACTACACTTAATATCACTACTGGCACTACACTTAACACCACTACTGGCACTACACTTAATGCCACTACTGGCACTACACTTAATATCACTACTGTAACTACACTTAATATTACCACTGGTACTACACTTAACACAACTACTGGTGCTGCACTTAATATCACTACTGGTACTACACTTAACACCACTACTGGCACTACACTTAATATCACTACTGGCACTACACTTAACACCACTACTGTTACTACACTTAATACCACTACTGGTACTACACTTAATATCACTACTGGTACTACACTTAATACCACTATTGCTACTACACTTAATATCACTACTGTTACTACACTTAATATTACCACTGGTACTAAACTACACTTAACACAACTACTGGCACTACACTTAACACCCCTACTGACACTACACTTAATACCACTACTGGTACTACACTTAATATCACTACTGTTACTACACTTAATATCACTACTGTTACTACACTTAATATCACTACTGTTACTACACTTAATATCACTACTCGTACTACACTTAACACCACTGCTGACACTACACTTAATACCACTACTGGCACTACACTTAATACCAATACTGGTACTACACTTAATATCACTAATATTTCCACACTTAATATCTCTCCTGGCACTACACTTAACACCACTACTGTTACTACGCTTACTACCACTACTGGTACTGCACTTAATATCACTACTGGCACCACACTTAATATCACTACTGGCACTACACTTAATACCACTACTTGTACTACACTTAATACCACTTCTGGTACTACACTTAATATCACTGCTGGTACTACACTTGATATCACTACTGTTACTACAATTAACACCACTACTGGTACTACGCTTAATACCACTAATGGTACTACACTTAAAATCACTACTGGTACTACATTTAATATCACTAATATTTCCACACTTAATATCACTACTGGCACTACACTTAACACCACTACTGTTACTACACTTAATACCACTACTGGCACTACACTTAATATCACTACTGGCACTACACTTAATATCACTACTGGCACTACACTTAATGCCACTACTGGCACTACACTTAATGTCACTACTGTTACTACACTTAATATTACCACAGGTACTACACTACACTTAACACAACTACTGGCACTACACTTAACACAACTACTGGCACTACACTTAACTACTGGCACTACACTTAACACACCTACTGACACTACACTTAATACCACTACTTGTACTACACTTAATGTCACTACTGTTACTACACTTAATATTACCACTGGTACTACACTACACTTAATACAACTACTGGCACTACACTTAACACAACAACTGGCACTACACTTAACACAACTACTGTTACTACACTTAATACCACTACTGGTACTACACTTAGCACCACTACTGGCACCACACTTAATATCACTACTGACACTACACTTAATACCACTACTGGTACTACACTTAGTGCCACTACTGGTACTACACTTAATATCACTACTGGTACTACACTTAGTATCACTACTGTTACTACACTTCATATCACTACTCGTACTACACTTGACACCACTACTGTCACTACACTTTATACCACTACTGGCACTACACTTAATACCACTACTGGTACTACACTTAATATCACTACTGGTACTACACTTGACACCACTACTGTCACTACACTTTATACCAATAGTGGTTCTACACTTAATATCACTACTGGTGCTACACTTAATATCACTAATATTTCCACACTTAATATCACTCCTGGCACTACACTTAACACCACTACTGTTACTACACTTAATACCACTACTGGTACTACACTTAATATCACTACTGGTACTACACTTAGCACCACTACTGGCACCACACTTAATATCACTACTGGCACTACACTTAATACCACTACTGCTACTACACTTAATATCACTACTGTTACTACACTTAATATTACCACTGGTGCTACACTACACTTAACACAACTACTGGCACTACACTTAATACCACTACTGGTACTACACTTAACACAACTACTGGCACTACACTTAACACAACTACTGGCACTACACTTAATGCCACTACTGGTACTACACTTAATGCCACTACTGGTACTACACTTAATATCACTACTGTTACTACACTTAATATCACTACTGTTACTACACTTAATACCACTACTGGTACTACACTTAATATCACTACTGGTACTACACTTAACACCACTACTGGCACTACACTTAATACCACTACTGGTACTACACTTAATATCACGACTGGTACTACACTTAATACCACTACTAGCACTACACTTAATACCACTACTGGCACCACACTTAATGCCACTACTGGAACTAAACTTAATGTCACTTCGGTACTACAATTAATATCACTACTGGTACTATTCTTAATATCGCTACTGATACTACAGTGGTGACCTGTACTTAACTCAGTGGTGACCTGTACTTAACTCAGTGGTGACCTGTACTTAACTCGGTGGTGACCTATACTTAACTCAGTGGTGACCTGTTCTTAACTCTGTGAAGAAGTGGACTGAACCAAGATGCCCTCCATCGAGCAACTTTACAAGCAGCTCAAGGAAGAATTGAGGGTAGCGAAGATGGAGATACGGCGATTGATCGACTAAAACAAGAGGATTCGTAGTAGTACTCCTGTTTCGAGTCCTCAGGTCAAGAAGGGATCGTGGTCAGTGGCTGGACAGCAGGGGACGAAGTTGATGATCATGAAGACGAATGGAAAGCTAGAAACGATGAAGAAGAAAGAAACTGCTGTGGAAACTCTTGTGGAAACCTCCAACGCATTCTCGGTGCTACCCGACGAATGTGAGTCGACTACTGGGATCGTCACGACGAACGACAACAAGGAACATAAGAATATTGTTGTTGTTGGGTATAGCCAGGTTAGATACATAGATAGGGCATTCTGCTTGAAGGACAAGAGTAGGAGACAGAGGGTTTGCTTTCCTGGGGCTGGGATGGAGGACATTGTTAGCCGGCTTGACAACATCATGAACGGTAATGGGATCAATCCTATTATTTGCCTCAGTGCTGGAGGCAATGATGTAGGCAAGTGTAGTGAGAATTTAGTTAGAAAGTTCAGGACAGCAAGTGATCACAAATCCATCACTTTTAGCATTAACTGGGAATGCAAGAATAATGATAATAAAGTAAAAATCCCTGATTTCCGTTCTGCCGACTTTAATGGACTTAGGGAACATCTGTCTAATATTGATTGGGGTTATCTAGCTAATGATTTGATTGGCGATGATCATACTTATGATTATGAAGGGATCTGCTTTTATGATTTTTTTCTTAATAATGTACACCGTGCCCAGAGTATATACATTCCCCAGAGAGATATTAGGTCTAATAATAACGATCCCAAATGGGTTAACAGTAGGTTAAAGCATCTATTAGGGGAGAAAAGGGGAATTTATAGGCGCATCAGAAGAGGAGAGGTTAACCTTACTGACCAATATGTTCAGCTTAAAAGAGAAGTAAAAAAGGGGATTAGAAAGGCTAAACGTGACTATGAAATTAGAGTTGCTAGTGAATCAAAGACTAATCCAAAGGGGTTTTTTCAAGTGTATAGGACGAAGGTGAAGGAAAAAGTAGGACCTCTGAAAATTGGGAATGGACAGCTGACGGATAACGAACTGGAAATGTGTTCCTTTTTTAATGACTATTTTTTGTCAGTTTTTACACGGGAAGATGTAAATGAGATTCCAGTAATTAACAATTATTTAGTTCCTGATCAATTTAAATTTACTAATATTACTGTCACGAGGGACATGGTTATTAAACAGATAGACAAACTGAAGCAAAATAAGTCCCCGGGACCCGATGAGTTTTTTCCAGGGTACTTTAGGAATGTAAGATGGAGCTTAGTCAGCCATTAACGAGTGTATTTAATGCGTTCATCCTTACCGGTGTTGTGGAAAAAGACACTTATGTACAGTTCAGGACATTTATTAAAGGAAACGTTTCGCCACGAGTGGCTTCTTCAGTCCTAATACAGAGAAAACTAAGAAAACATTTGTATACATAGTGGCAGGAGTCAGGTGAGATGACGCGTGGGTAGAGGTGGTAGTAGTAGTAGTAGTAGTAGTAGTAGTAGTGGTAGTAGTAGTAATGGAACTAAGGAGGTGAGGCAAGAGAGGGACCTGCTGGCATCAAGTAACACCAGTTCCCAGGATGGGTAATATCCTCTTGCTTAGTAATTTTGAAATACTGTAACTACCGGATTTTTGCTTTATAGTGTTACTGACAGAAATTAATGCAGCTTCAATGCCAGCAGGTCCCTCTCTTGCCTCACCTCCTTAGTTCCATTACTACTACTACTACTACTACTACTACTACTACCACCTCTACCCACGCGTCACCTCACCTGACTCCTGCCACTATGTATATAAATGTTTTCTTTGTTTTCTCTGTATTAGGACTGAAGAAGCCACTCGTGGCGAAACGTTTCCTTTAATAAATGTCCTGAACTGTACATAAGTGTCTTTTTCCACATCTTGTCGGTATCACCATACCATTTCCTTACCGGTGTTGTGCCAGAGTTGTGGAAGAAGGCTAATGTGGTTCCTATATTCAAATCAGGGGATAAGTCTGTTCCTTCAAATTACCGTCCAATAAGCCTGACATCTATAGTGGGCAAGTTACTAGAATCAATTATAGCTGACATTATTAGAAGTCACCTCGAAGAGCATAACTTGATAAATGAATCTCAGCATGGATCCACGAGAGGTCGTTCCTGCCTGACAAACTTGCTGACGTTCTTCAACAGAACATTTGAGGCAGTAGATAGTGATAAGGAATATGATATTATTCATTTGGATTTTAGTAAAGTCTTCGATAGAGTACCTCACAGGAGACTTTTGAAAAAAGTGGCAGCTCATGGTATAGGAGGTAAAGTTCTAGCATGGATAGAGGCATGGCTTACCAATAGAAAGCAGAGAGTTACCATTAATAAAGTGAAATCTGAATGGGGATTAGTCACTAGTGGCGTTCCACAAGGATCAGTTTTAGGCCCTCTCTTGTTCATAATTTACATTAATGACCTTGATGAAGAGATTACGAGTGACATGAGTAAGTTTGCTGATAATACAAAGATAGGCCGTAGGAGAAGGATAGCAATGAACTCCAGGAGGATTTGGACAAATTAATGTCCTGGTCCGAAAAATGGCAGATGAAGTTCAATGTCGATAAGTGTAAGGTACTGAAAATAACCCTCGAAGCTATAATCTAGGTGAAGTAGAGCTTGATAATACAGAATGTGAAAAGGACTTGGGAGTCATGGTGAGCAGAAATCTAAAGCCAAGACAGCAGTGCCTTAGTGTGCGCAACAAGGCCAACAGATTACTTGGATTTATCTCAAGAAGTATAAGTAACAGAAGTCCAAAGTTATTTTACAGCTCTATACATCACTAGTGAGGCCTCATTTAGATTATGCTGCTCAGTTTTGGTCCCCTTACTACAGGATGGATATAGACTCATTAGAGAACATAGAGAAGAATGACTAAAATTATTTAGAACATAAGAACATAAGAAATGAGGAACACTGCAGCAGGCCTGTTGGCCCATACTAGGCAGGTCCTTTACAATTCATCCCACTAACAAACATTTGACCAACCCAATTTTCAATGCAAGTCCCTCTCAAATCCAACCCCTCCCACTCATGTACTTATCCAACCTAAATTTGAAACTACCCAAAGTCCTAGCCTCAATATCCCAACTAGGTAGACTGTTCCACTCATCAACTACCCTATTTCCAAACCAATACTTTCCTATGTCCTTTCTAAATCTAAACTTATCTAATTTAAATCCATTACTGCGGGTTCTCTCTTGGAGAGATATCCTGAAGACCTTGTTAATATCCCCTTTATTAATACCTATCTTCCACTTATACACTTCGATCAGGTCTCCCCTCATTCTTCGTCTAACAAGTGAATGTAACTTAAGAGTCTTCAATCTTTCTTCATAAGGAAGATTTCTAATGTTATGTATTAATTTAGTCATCCTACGCTGAATGTTTTCTAACGAATTTATGTCCATTCTGTAATATGGAGACCAGAATTGAGCTGCATAATCTAGGTGAGGCCTTACTAATGATGTATAAAGCTGCAGTATGACCTCTGGACTACTGTTGCTTACACTTCTTGATATAAATCCCAGTAATCTATTTGCCTTGTTACGTACGCTTAGGCATTGCTGTCTTGGTTTAAGGTTGCTGCTCACCATAACCCCCAAGTCCTTTTCGCGATCTGTATGGCTAAGTTCTACATTATTTAACTTATAAGTGCTAGGGTTATGGACACTCCCGAGCTTCAGAACCTTGCATTTATCTACATTGAACTGCATCTGCCACTTTTCTGACCAAGAGTAGAGTTTGTCTAAATCCTCCTGAAGTTCCCTAACATCTACGTTTGAATCAGTTATCCTACCTATCTTCGTGTCATCGGCGAATTTACTCATATCACTAGCAATTCCTTCATCAAGATCATTGATATATATTATAAACAAAAACGGGCCCAAGACTGATCCCTGTGGAACGCCACTTGTTACTGATCCCCACTCGGATTTAACCCCATTTATGGACACTCTCTGCTTCCTGTCTGTGAGCCATGACTCGATCCACGAGAGCACCCTTCCCCCAATGCCATGAGCTGCTACTTTCTTCAACAGTCTTTGGTGCGGAACTCTATCAAATGCCTTACTAAAATCTAAGTAAACAATATCAAATTCTTTATCGTGGTCAACAGCCTCAAAAGCTTTACTGAAGAAAGTTAATAAATTAGTTAGACAAGACCGGCCTCTTGTGAATCCATGCTGAGTATCATTAATCAAGCTATGCTTATCGAGATGGCTTCTTATAATCTCAGCTATAATTGACTCTAGTAATTTGCCTACAATTGAGGTCAGGCTTATTGGGCGGTAATTAGACGGTAACGACTTGTCCCCTGTTTTAAAAATAGGAATTACATTAGCCATCTTCCACATATCAGACACTACACCTGTTTGAAGAGATAAATTAAAAATATTAGTTAATGGTTCACAGACTTCCATTTTGCATTCCTTAAGAACCCTTGAAAAAACCTCATCAGGACCCGGTGACTTATTTTGCTTCAGTCGGTCTATCTGCTTCACAACCATTTCACTAGTGACTGTGATATTACATAATTTATCTTCTTCTGATCCACTATAAAAATTAATTACCGGAATATTATTAGTGTCTTCCTGTGTAAAAACCGAGAGAAAATAATTATTTAAAATCGAGCACATTTCATTCTCTTTGTCAGTAAGATGCCCATAGTTATTTTTAAGGGGACCTATCTTATCTTTGACTTTTGTTCTATATAACTGGAAAAAACTTTTTGGGTTAGTTTTAGAATCCCTAGCAACTTTAATTTCATAGTCCCTTTTAGCTTTTCTTATCCCCTTTTTAATGTCCCTCTTAATGTCAATATACTGATTCATAAGATGACCCTCGCCTCTTTTGATACGCCTATAAATTCCTTTCTTATGCCCTAGTAGATATTTCAGCCTATTAGTCATCCATTTTGGGTCATTTCTATTTGATCTAATTTCCTTATAAGGGATAAACGTTCTTTGAGCAGCATGTATTGTGTTCAGAAAACTGTCATATTGATAGCTCTCTTCGTTACCCCAGTCAACAGATGATAAGTGTTCTCTAAGCCCATCGTAATCTGCTAAGCGAAAATCTGGGACTGTTACTGAGTTATCCCTACTATCATACTTCCATTCAATTCTAAATGTAATTGATTTGTGGTCGCTAGCACCCAGTTCCTCTGAAACTTCTAAATTATTAACAAGGGATTCATTGTTTGCCAGAACTAAGTCAAGCAGGTTATTTCCCCTAGTAGGTTCCGTCACAAACTGCTTCAAAAAACAATCCTGAACTACTTCTAAGAAATCGTATGATTCTAAATTCCCAGTCAAGAAATTCCAATCAATATGACTAAAGTTAAAGTCTCCTATAATTACTACATTATCGTGCCTTGTGGCCCTAACAATTTCCTCCCATAGTAGTCTCCCTTGGTCCCTATCTAAATTTGGGGGACGGTATATCACACCTAAAATTAATTTTTCATGCCCCTCTGAAAATTCTATCCAAACAGACTCTGTATGTGTTACTTCAGACTTAATACCCGTTTTTATGCAACAGTTCAAGCGATCTCGGACATACAATGCCACCCCACCCCCCTTCCCGACACTTCTATCTACTTGGAACAATTTAAAACCCCGAATGTGACATTCTGCAGGCATGTCCCGACTTTTTGAATTAAACCACGTCTCAGTAATGGCAAATACATCTATGTTACCTGCACTAGCAACTAGTCTCAACTCGTCCATCTTATTCCTAGCACTGCGACTATTTGTGTAATAAATTTTTAATGACCCTCCTCTTTACCCTTCCTGCTCCTTTCTGTTATTCCACTAAACCTATTACTGTCCTTGTCAATTAGTGCCACTGGCTTTCCAATATCCACCTCATTTTGCCTATTACTAGTTCTCCTAGTACTCATGTTACTACCCTGCGACTTCACAGTTTTCCCGCCAAAACCCATACCACTAACTATTCCTAGTTTAAAGACCTAACAGCTCCCTCCACTGCGTTGGCCAGTGCTCCCACCCCACACCTAGATAAGTGAACCCCATCCCTAGCATACATGTCATTTCTGCCATAGAAGAGGTCCCAGTTGTCAATGAATGTTACCGCATTTTCCTTACAGTATTTGTCCAGCCAACAATTGACACCAATTGCTCTGGACAACCATTCATTTCCAACTCCTCTCCTTGACAAAATGCCACATATGACAGGTTTCCCACCCTTCCTCCTAATTATCTCTATTGCTGACCTATACCTGCTAATCAGGTCCTCACTCCTACGTCTGCCAACATCGTTGCCTCCAGCACTGAGACAGATAATAGGATTGCTCCCATTACCTCTCATGATGTCATCCAGACGGCTAACAATATCCTTCATCCCAGCCCCAGGAAAACTCTCTGCCTCCTACTCCTATCCTTCAAGCAGAATGCCCCATCCATGTACCTAATCTGGCTATCCCCAACAACAACAATGTTTTTACCTTCCTTGGCGTCGTCCGTCGTGATGCTCCGAGTAGTCGACTCACATTCGCCAGGTAGCATTACACCACTTGTAGAATTCGTCAAGACGTTCTCGATGGTCTTCGTTGGGGTTTCTAGGGATGTCTTACTCACTTCTGCCAATGCTTCTTTGTGCTCGTTGTGGCATTCCCAGTAGAACACTAACATTCGTCAGGTAGCACAGAGAATGGGTTGGAAGTTTCCACGGTAGTCTTCTGGTTTCTCGTTGTTTCTGCCTCTCCAACCGTTTTCTTGATCTTCAGCTTGGTTCCATGTTGCCCGGCCACTGACCAAGCTCCCCTCTTAACCTGGGGACTCACAACAGAAGGATTACTACGAATCCTCTTGTTCTCCTCCGTTAATCGCCGTATCTCCATCTTAGCAACTCTGAGCTCTTCTCTCAGCTGCTGGTAAAGTTGCTCAAGAGAGGGCATCCTGGTACAGATTCACAGAGAGCACACAAACAGGTCTTCACAGAGCTAAGTACACGTCACCACTCGAGATGGCTTCTTATAATCTCAGCTATAATTGACTCTAGCAACTTGCCTACAATTGAGGTCAGGCTTATTGGGCGGTAATTTGACGGTAACGACTTGTCCCCATGACTGAAAAGTGTGGAGAGGCGTAGAATGAAGGGAGATATTGAAGTGTATAAGTGGATGACGGGCATAAACAAGGGAGATATTGGAAATAAATGGTATAAAATACCGACACAATGGAAATATAAACACATATGCAGTATAATGTGATCCTTTATTGACAACGTTTCACCCACACAGTGAGCTTTTTCAAGTCATACACGGATCTACCTGGGGTGGAAGGTACGGGATTATTTATAGTCATGTTCAGAATGTTAGGTAAGACACATATGCAACAGTTAGGTATCTTTATTATGAAACGTTTCGCCTAAACAGTAGGCTTCTTCAGTCAAGTACAGAAAAGTTGATAGAAGCAGAAGATACTTGAAGACGATGTAATCAGTCCATCACCCTTAAAGTTTTGAGGTGGTCACTCCCTCAGTCTGGAGAAGAGCATTGTTCCATAGTATGAAACAATATGGAGATGAAGTGACAGAATGGAGCTTTTTATAGCGCCAAGAGGTGAGACGTAGGCCACTAGGAGAGGTAAGAACTCAGATGTTGAAAGGTCAGGTCCCTCTCAAATCCAGCCGCTCTCACTAGTGGAAGTTGTTGAAGTTGATTGCAGGTCTGTACCAAGATACCCTTGTGTTGCAGTGTCTGACAGATTGAACATTAAAATGGTATAAAATACCGACAGGTTGTTAGGTAAGACACATATGCAACAGTTAGGTATCTTTATTATGAAACGTTTCGCCTACACAGTAGGCTTCTTCAGTCAAGTACAGAAAAGTTGATAGAAGCAGAAGATACTTGAAGACGATGTAATCAGTCCATCACCCTTAAAGTTTTGAGGTGGTCAGTCCCTCAGTCTGGAGAAGAGCATTGTTCCATAGTATGAAACAATATGGAGATGAAGTAACGAACGAACGAACGAAAGTTCAGGTAAGATCCCAAATGGGATGAGCGGGGAAGACGGGACAGACGAAGAATAGTGCTGGAGAGGAGTGTTCTTAGTCGTAGAAATAGAGCCAGGGCTTAACCCAGCAGCAAAGGCGATCGTGGGACAGATATTGAAAAGAGAAATTCCGGTTCTACTGTTGGGACTCCGGTGGGGTGAGCTGGGAGTAAGGGACTTGCGACGTTTAGAGCTAGAGAGGAGTGCAGAACTGAGTCATGTCTTAACCCAAAAAAGCTAAGGCGAACGTGGGTCAGAGAATGGTACCTGTCTTAGAAGGTACCTGTCAGCGGATCCAAGGTTATTTGTAAGTAGGGTTAGGAGCAGGATCATGCAAGGAGTAGAAAAGGTTGTGTTGGTTTGTGGGTCTGCGAATGTCTTCGTCAAGGAGAGAGGTCCAGTAGTCATGTCGTGTCTCAAGTTTGTCTATCTGTCTGTCACTGAGCCTCTTCCAGTACAGATTCAGCGCAGGGACGTCTAACTGGGCATGGAGAGACTCGCTTGTGGCGAAGTCCTCCCATCTGACATCAAGCACCCAGCGCAGCGCCTTGTTCTGGACACGCTGCAGTTTAAGTAAGTTTGTTTTTGCTGCAAGAGAGAGGGCTAGAGGAGAGTAAGTTATCAGAGGACGTATTAGGGATTTGTAGAGGTGTAGTTTGGTGCGTTGAGAGGCATGTTTCAGCTTGTAGAGGCCCGCAAGGGCCTTACTAGCTATTGCATGCCTTGAGTGAATGTGTCCGTGTAAACGAAGAAGGTAGTCAAGATTAACGCCAAGGACAGTGACAGATTGTGTGATAGGGAAGTAAGTGCGGGTGTCAGCTGTTCTGAGTTCGACAGGTAATGGAGGATCACGTTTCCTGTAGTTAAAATACGTAATGCTGGATTTTGCTGCATTGGTTTTGATCCTCCATTTTTGTTCCCAGATGGCTATCCTGTCAACCTCATTTTGTGTTTTGTGTGTGAGTGTATCTATATTGGCATGAGTGATAAGTTGTGTAATGTCGTCTGCATAGGCTAGTGTGATGGAGTTGTGGTATACAGGTGTTGGAATGTCGTTAGTGTATAAAATGTAGAGGGTAGGGGAAAGGACAGATCCCTGGGGTACTCCAGCATTTAGTGTGAAGTAGTCAGAGTAACAGCCTTGGAATTTGATTCTCATGGTACGGCCGTCTAGGAAGTTGCAGAGGAGTTTACGAGTATTGAGAGGCAGGTTGAAGTTAGTGCAGAGTTTGTACTTGAGCCCCTCGTGCCACACAGTGTCAAAAGCTTTTTCAACGTCTTTTGCAACCAGGGCTGTCCTGTTTCTTTGTTTTGTGTTTATGTGGATGTAGTTGAGAATGATGTTAATGGCATCCTGTGTGGATCTGTGTGTTCTGAAGCCAAACTGGCCATCTGAAAGTAGAGAATTATGTTCCAGGTATCTGCGAAGGCGATGATTAATGAGTTTTTCAAAGAGTTTTCCTAAAGTTTCGAGGAGGCTGATAGGGCGATAGTTTCTAGGGTCAGAGTGATCTTTATTGGGTTTAGGAAGGAGGATAGCAGTAGCAGCTTTGAAGAGGGAAGGGAAGTATCCAGAGGCAAGGGAGGCATTGAGGAGGTTTGTGTAGGCAGTAATGATAGAGTCAGGAAGGTGTTTCAGGATAATATGGTTTAGGCCAGAGGCACCAGGAGCCTTTGGAGGAAGGTGTCTGAGGAGAGTTTTAATGTCTGTGTTGGTGAAAGGAGTGTCGAGTTCTTGGGAGGAGGTAAGAGTGTCTAGATGTATGTGGCTGTCTGGTGTTGTTTCTTGTGTGTGTGCAGTGTTCCAGTGTTCTATGTTCTGAATGTGTTGAATAACGTTAGGGCGAGGTGGGTGAGGGTGGAAGATGTTCTCCCAGATGTGTTTGAAGATGTTGGTAGCAGCCTGTGGGTCTGAGATGTGTGTGTTGTTGTGGGTGATGTGTTTGAATTTGTTGGTGGGAGTAGTGCCTCTGATTTTTTTGATAAAGTTCCAGAAGGCTTTAGTGTTTTTAACACGCTGCCTGTCCGCTTGTTGTATTAGTCGTGACCAGTGAATGTTGTGGTCTTGGTCTAGGCTGTGTAAAATGTTGTTTCTAAGGTAAGTGAGATCTAATCGGACTTGATTAAATCTATGTGTGTTGTAGAGGAAGCGGTTGTGGTAGCAGATAATTAGTCTTCTTGTTCTGAGTGATGGTTTGAAGGAATAACGAGTGGTGTGAGTTTTCTTTGGTATTGCGATGTTGGCTGCTTGTGTAATGGTGTCCTGGATGAGATCAAGTTGAGTATCGATGTCAGAGATAGGTTTGTTGTTGTAGTCATAGGTGAGGTTAATATTGTCTATGTGTTGTTTGAAAGCATCCCAGTCAGCGTTCTTGTAGGAGAATGAAGGTGTGGTTGGAATGAGGATAGGGTTGGAGGAGATGTGTAAGATGACTGGGATGTGATCAGAGCCTGTAATAGGGCCAGGTGAGATGTAATGTTGAAATAGAGAGCTGGCTCGGTTTGCCAGAATGATGTCTGGTTTGCCTTGGCCCGTGTGGTTGAAGAAGGTATTGAAGTCTGGGCCAAGATGAATTAGGTGTTTATGGTTTGTGAAGTTGAGTAATTGGTGACCAAGTTGGTTGTTACTGGTGTGATGAAAGGCAGTGTGTTTGGCATTCATGTCAGCTAGTAGGTAAGTTGGTGTGTTGGTGTAGTTGAAGACTAAGGAGAGGTCGTGTATGTTGAGAGTAGTGTTTGGGCGAGCATAGGTGGTGAAAAAGATAAAGGGGCCAAGGTGGGTGTGTATTCTGACCGCAAGACAGTGTTGGTGAATAAAAGGGATTGGGAGAAATTCATGTTTTATGTTGGAATTGACAAGGATGGCAACCCCATCGTGAGGAACATAGGGGGACTGTAGTGCAGTATAACCATGATGGCGGATACATTGAGGGGCTTTGAGGCAGGTACTGTTTAGCAAAACAATATCTGGCCTCTCTGCTTCAAGGAGCTCGGCCAGTAGGTGTCTAATTGTAAAGTAAGAACGTACGTTGAACTGAATCACCTTAAACGTGATTTAATGGTTTCGTCTTAGCAAAGTTAATGTCGGGGGAGGAGTTTGGATTAAAGCCCGTGATAGTGGTGCCATCAGTGGATGTGTGTTTGTAGGTGCTACGGACCCGTTTCGTGGAGGGGGAGGAAGAGATGGATCTGTTTTTATGTTCTTTGGTCTGTCCGTCAGAAGTTGGGGTAGGTTTAGGTTTGAGTGGATTTTGTCTGGAGGAGGTGGAGTTGGACCTAGATGAGGTTTTGGTTGTGGTGGAGTGGGCGAAGGTGGATGCAGAGGAAGTGGAAGTTTTGGTAAGCTGTGAGGAAGTGGAAGCTTTGGAAGGGGATGAAGTGGGTAAGGAAGTGGGGGGAGGGGTGGTCGTAGCAGTAGCAGTAGGGGTGTTGGTGGGAGGTGTAGAAGTAGTGAAGAGAGGTAGTGGAGGAGAAGAGCTGGTGGGAGTAGGAAGTGGGGGGGTGGGAGAGAGGAAGGATGGAGAGGTTGTAGGAGGCTTGGAAGAGAAGCAGGAAGGAGGGATAATTAAAGAGGGAAGATTGTTAGCAGACAAGATTAGGTTAAGGACATGTGAGTAGTCTGATTGGTAAGCTTGTGTGATTACCATCGCAGAGTGGGCAGCAGTGGCAAGTTGACAGTTAGTTTTGTAGTCTAGTGTGGGTGTAGAAGGAGAAGTGCTTGTAGTCTGTGTGTTGGTGTTTGATGTGTGTAGAGTAGAAGAGGTAGACCAAGTGCGTGGGGAGGCCCAGGCACTGGGGGTAGGGGAGGGAGGTGTGGAAGGGGAAGGAGGTAAGGAAGGGGAGGGAGGAGCAGGGAAGGGGTTGGGGAGGGAGGGAGGTTGGCTGGCTCTGAGGGAGGAGAGAATGTGCTTTCTAGAAGGGCAGGAATTTGCAACTGCAGTGTGTGACCCGCCGCAGTTAGAACATTTAAGGGGGAGGTTGCAAGTATTCCAGAAGTGGCCAGTTGCTGAACATCTGGAGCAGACTTGTGTAGATGTGCATGTGTTTTTGTCGTGGCCGAATTTGTAGCATTTAAGACATTGTGTGATTGGGTGGAAGTTCGGAGTGAAGAGAGCGTTTGGAGGAATGCGGATGGTCTTGGCAAAGATTCCTTGACTGAAGAGTGTAGAGGCGTCAGCAGGAGTAGAACAGCGTATTTTGAGAATGGTAGAGTTTCTGGTCTGTAAATATCGTCAACAGAGACTTTGTTCTTAGTACTGATATCTTTTATTAAGTCTTCTTTGTCTGTGTCATAGGCTGTCAGGAGAGAGTAGTCTACGTGTTTAGCAATGACTGTGCTTTTGGCACGGTGCTCAGGAGTCCAAATAATGGTGAAGCCTGCGTTGAGAAGTTTTTGTCTGGTATCGCTTGAGGTGTACGCTTCGTAGGAATGTTTGTCAAGAAGGAGTTTGAAGCCTGAGTTGGTTTTGAAGACTTTAAGTTGAGGTGCACCAGTGATCTGATATAATAAATTTTCCGGACAGATAGTGGCATCAGGATTAGAAAATTTGAGGTTTAGCGAGAAGGAATTGGATTTAGAAGAAGCAGAGGCAGGTGTGGGAGGTTGGGGGAGAGTGGAAGGGGGTTGGGAGGTGGAAGGCAACGAAGGCATCGTCTAATTACGAAAAGATGTAATTGGAGGTGACAATCGGCCAAAAAGTGAGAGTACTCAGCTAGGCAAGTACGTGTAAGTAGACACACGTACTTGCCTGGCGCAGGACACTGAGGAGGTGAACTGTAGCTTGATGGAGCACTGTATATCCTGAGTGGTGGCGAGACTGGCTGTATGGCGTGCAGTCAACAGGCGAAGAGAATTCAGGCAGCAAGAGGCTTCCTGCCCTTCGGTCGGCAACCACCGACGCACCAATCCTGATGGTGGAGAGGAAGACGAAGGTCCAGCAAGCACTACTCAACACGGGGTAATTCGAGAGAGGCGAGATCGTCGATGTGTTAGGTAAGCACACGTCACCACTCGAGCTAAGTCGACTGACACTATATCGTGGCCTACGTCTCACCTCTTGGCGCTATAAAAAGCTCCATTCTGTCACTTCATCTCCATATTGTTTCATACTATGGAACAATGCTCTTCTCCAGACTGAGGGACTGACCACCTCAAAACTTTAAGGGTGATGGACTGATTACATCGTCTTCAAGTATCTTCTGCTTCTATCAACTTTTCTGTACTTGACTGAAGAAGCCTACTGTGTAGGCGAAACGTTTCATAATAAAGATGTTGCATATGTGTCTTACCTAACAACCTGTCGGTATTTTATACCATTTTAATGTTCAATCTGTCAGACACTGCAACACAAGGGTATCTTGGTACAGACCTGCAATCAACTTCGACAACTTCCACTAGTGAGAGCGGCTGGATTTGAGAGGGACCTGACCTTTCAACATCTGAGTTATTACCTCTCCTAGTGGCCTACGTCTCACCTCTTGGCGCTATAAAAAGCTCCATTCTGTCACTTCATCTCCATATTGTTTCATACTATGGAACAATGCTCTTCTCCAGACTGAGGGACTGACCACCTCAAAACTTTAAGGGTGATGGACTGATTACATCGTCTTCAAGTATCTTCTGCTTCTATCAACTTTTCTGTACTTGACTGAAGAAGCCTACTGTGTAGGCGAAACGTTTCATAATAAAGATACCTAACTGTTGTATGTGTCTTACCTAACAACCTGTCGGTATTTTATACCATTTTAATGTTCATGTTCAGAATGTTGAGGTCAGGTGGAGAATGCTGCATCTGATGATCTACCGGGTGTGGTTATAGAGTCTTGGGTAGCTTGGCAGGGGTATTGGACAAGTTGTGAGTAGACCTTCTGCAGTGTTCTATGTTCTTATGTGGGATAGCGATGAAGAAGTTTCTTGGGGAGTGGTTCAGCTATGATATAGAAGCCATTGTTCTGGTTGAAATTGTTGGTTATAGAGATAAGCGATGAAGATTGAGACACTTATGCAGCATATGGGAATCTTTATTCAGGAAACGTTTCGCCACACAGTTTCTTCATCAGTCCAATACAAAGAGGAAGGCGTAAGGAGAGGAGGAGAATGAGGTAATCAGTCCCTCAACCTGGAGTCGATGTGTTCAGTCCATCAATCTTGTAGAATGTACAGCATAGGGCCGTAGACGTGGCTTATATACTGTAGTGAGGTGACGTGGAGCAGATGGAGGCGGGGTCATAGTGGTACCATCCACTAGTCGAAGTAGGTCTTCGTCCAAAGGTTGAACAAGTGTTGAAGAATTCTTTGTAACAAGACCCCATGATGCTGCCGTGTCTGACAGTTGTGATGAATGGTTTGAAAAACCGACAAGTTGAAGATTGAGACACTTATGCAGCATATGGGAATCTTTATTCAGGAAACGTTTCGCCACACAGTGGCTTCATCAGTCCAATACAAAGAGGAAGGCGTAAGGAGAGGGGTCTTGTTACAAAGAATTCTTCAACACTTGTTCAACCTTTGGACGAAGACCTACCTCGACTAGTGGATGGTACCACTATGACCCCGCCTCCATCTGCTTCACGTCACCTCACTACAGTATATAAGCCACGTCTACGGCCCTAATGCTGTACATTCTACAAGATTGATGGACTGAACACATCGACTCCAGGTTGAGGGACTGATTACCTCATTCTCCTCCTCTCCTTACGCCTTCCTCTTTGTATTGGACTGATGAAGCCACTGTGTGGCGAAACGTTTCCTGAATAAAGATTCCCATATGCTGCATAAGTGTCTCAATCTTCAACTTGTCGGTTTTTCAAACCATTCATCACAACTGTCAGACACGGCAGCATCATGGGGTCTTGTTACAAAGAATTCTTCAACACTTGTTCAACCTTTGGACGAAGACCTACTTCGACTAGTGGATGGTACCACTATGATCCCGCCTCCATCTGCTTCACGTCACCTCACTACAGTATATAAGCCACGTCTACGGCCCTATGCTGTCACATTCTACAAGTTGAAGTGTCAGTCGACTTAGCTCGAGTGGTGACGTGTGCTTACCTAACACATCGACGATCTCGCCTCTCTCGAATTACCCCGTGTTGAGTAGTGCTTTGAGTAGTGCTTGCTGGACCTTCGTCTTCCTCTCCACCATCAGGATTGGTGCGTCGGTGGTTGCCGACCGAAGGGCAGGAAGCCTCTTGCTGCCTGAATTCTCTTCGCCTGTTGACTGCACGCCATACAGCCAGTCTCGCCACCACTGGAACTAAACTTAATATCACTTCTGTTACTACACTTAATATCACTACTGGTACTACACTTAATATCACTACTGGTACTACACTTAATATCACTACTGATATTACACTTAATACCACTAATGGCACTACACTTAATACCACTACTGGTACTACACTTATTATCACTACTGGTACTACCCTTAAGACCACTACTGGCACTACACTTATTATCACTACTGGCACTAAACTTAATATCACTACTGGTACAACACTTAATATCACTACTGTTACTACACTTAAAACCACTACTGGTACTACACTTAATATTACAACTGTTACTTCACTTAATATCACTACTGGTACTACACTACACTTAACACCACTATTGGCAATACACTTAACACCACTACTGGCACTACACTTAATACCACTACTGGCACTATGCTTAATACCACTACTGGTACTACACTTAATATCACTACTGATACTACACTTAATATCACTACTGATACTACACTTAATATCACTACTGTTACTACACTTAATATCACTACTGGTACTACACTACACTTAACATCACTACTGGCACTACACTTAACACCACTACTGTTACTACACTAAGTACCACTACTGGTGCTACACTTAATATCACTACTGGTACCACACTTAAAACCACTACTTGCACTACACTTAATACCACTACTGCTACTATGCTTAATACCACTACTGGTACTACACTTAATATCACTACTGGTACTAAACGCAATTACTGGTACTACACTTAATACCAATACTGGTACTACACTTAATACCACTGCTGGTACTAAACTTAATACCACTACTGGCACTTCACTTAATACCACTACTGGTACTACACTTAATATCCCTTCTGTTACTACACTTAATATCACTACTGTTACTACACTTAATATCACTACTGGTACTACACTACACTTAACACCACTAATGGCACTATACTTAACACCACTACTTGCACTACACTTAATACCACTACTGCTACTATGCTTAATACCACTACTGGTACTACACTTAATATCACTACTGGTACTAAACGCAATTACTCGTACTATACTTAATACCAATACTGGTACTACACTTAATACCACTGCTGGTACTAAACTTAATACCACTACTGGCACTTCACTTAATACCACTACTGGTACTACACTTAATATCACTACTGGTACTACACTTAATATCACTACTGGTACTACACTTAATATCACTAATGTTAGTACACTTAACACCACTACTGGCACTACCCTTAACACAACTACTGGCACTACACTTAATACCACGACTGGTACAACGCTTAATACCACTAATGGTACTACACTTAAAATCACTACTGGTACTACATTTAATACCACTACTGGTACTACACTTAATATCACGACTGTTACTACATTTAATATCACTACTGGTACTACACTTAACACCACTACTGGTACTACACTTAATACCACTACTGGTACTACACTTAATACCACTACTGGTACTACCCTTAATGGCACTACTGGTACTACACTTAATATCACTACTGGTACTACACTTAATATCACTAATGTTAGTACACTTAACACCACTACTGGCACTACCCTTAACACAACTACTGGCACTACACTTAATACCACGACTGGTACAACGCTTAATACCACTAATGGTACTACACTTAAAATCACTACTGGTACTACATTTAATACCACTACTGGTACTACACTTAATATCACGACTGTTACTACATTTAATATCACTACTGGTACTACACTTAACACCACTACTGGTACTACACTTAATACCACTACTGGTACTACACTTAATACCACTACTGGTACTACACTTAATACCACTACTGGTACTACCCTTAATGCCACTACTGGTACTACACTTAATATCACTACTGGTACTACACTTAATATCACTACTGGTACTATTCTTAATATCAATAACGTTTCCCCACTACTGGTACTACACTTAATATCTCTACTGTTACTTCACTTAATATCACTACTGGTACTATACTTAACACCAATGCTGACACTACACTTAATACCACTACTGGTACTGCACTTAATATCACGAGTGGTACTACACTTAATACCACTATTGGTACTACACTTAATACCACTACTGGCACTACACTTAATGCCACTACTGGAACTAAACTTAATATCACTTCTGTTACTACACTTAATATCACTACTGGTACTACACTTAATATCACTACTGATATTACACTTAATACCACTAATGGCACTACACTTAATACCACTACTGGTACTACACTTATTATCACTACTGGTACTACCCTTAAGACCACTACTGGCACTACACTTATTATCACTACTGGCACTAAACTTAATATCACTACTGGTACAACACTTAATATCACTACTGTTACTACACTTAAAACCACTACTGGTACTACACTTAATATCACAACTGTTACTACACTTAATATCACTACTGGTACTACACTACACTTAACACCACTATTGGCAATACACTTAACACCACTACTGGCACTACACTTAATACCACTGCTGGCACTATGCTTAATACCACTACTGGTACTACACTTAATATCACTACTGTTACTACACTTAATATCACTACTGGTACTACACTACACTTAACATCACTACTGGCACTACACTTAACCCCACTACTGTTACTACACTAAGTACCACTACTGGTGCTACACTTAATATCATTACTGGTACCACACTTAAAACCACTACTGGCACTACACTTAATATCACTACTGGCACTACACTTAATAACACTACTGGTACTACACTTAATATCACTACTGGTACTACACTTAATATCACTACTGGTACTACACTTAATATCACTACTGTTACTACACTTAATATCACTACTGGTACTACACTACACTTAATATCACTACTGGTACTACACTACACTTAATATCACTGCTGGTACTACACTGCACTTAACACCACTAATGGCACTACACTTAACACCACTACTTGCACTACACTTAATACCACTACTGCTACTATGCTTAATACCACTACTGGTACTACACCTAATATCACTACTGGTACTAAACGCAATTACTGGTACTACACTTAATACCAATACTGGTACTACACTTAATACCACTGCTGGTACTAAACTTAATACCACTACTGGCACTTCACTTAATACCACTACTGGTACTACACTTAATATCCCTTCTGTTACTACACTTAATATCACTACTGTTACTACACTTAATATCACTACTGGTACTACACTACACTTAACACCACTAATGGCACTACACTTAACACCACTACTTGCACTACACTTAATACCACTACTGCTACTATGCTTAATACCACTACTGGTACTACACTTAATATCACTACTGGTACTAAACGCAATTACTGGTACTATACTTAATACAAATACTGGTACTACACTTAATACCACTGCTGGTACTAAACTTAATACCACTACTGGCACTTCACTTAATACCACTACTGGTACTACACTTAATATCACTGCTGGTACTACACTTAATATCACTACTGGTACTACACTTAATATCACTAATGTTAGTACACTTAACACCACTACTGGCACTACCCTTAACACAACTACTGGCACATCACTTAATACCACGACTGGTACAACGCTTAATACCACTAATGGTACAACGCTTAATACCACTTATGGTACTACACTTAAAATCACTACTGGTACTACATTTAATACCACTACTGGTACTACACTTAATATCACGACTGTTACTACATTTAATATCACTACTGGTACTACACTTAACACCACTACTGGTACTACACTTAATACCACTACTGGTACTACACTTAATACCACTACTGGTACTACCCTTAATGCCACTACTGGTACTACACTTAATATCACTACTGGTACTACACTTAATATCACTAATGTTAGTACACTTAACACCACTACTGGCACTACCCTTAACACAACTACTGGCACTACACTTAATACCACGACTGGTACAACGCTTAATACCACTAATGGTACTACACTTAAAATCACTACTGGTACTACATTTAATACCACTACTGGTACTACACTTAATATCACGACTGTTACTACATTTAATATCACTACTGGTACTACACTTAATACCACTACTGGTACTACACTTAATACCACTACTGGTACTACACTTAATACCACTACTGGTACTACCCTTAATGCCACTACTGGTACTACACTTAATACCACTACTGGTACTACACTTAATACCACTACTGGTACTACACTTAATACCACTACTGGTACTACCCTTAATGCCACTACTGGTACTACACTTAATATCACTACTGGTACTATTCTTAATATCAATAACGTTTCCCCACTACTGGTACTACACTTAATATCTCTACTGTTACTTCACTTAATATCACTACTGGTACTATAATTAACACCAATGCTGACGCTACACTTAATACCACTACTGGTACTGCACTTAATATCACGAGTGGTACTACACTTAATACCACTATTGGTACTACACTTAATACCACTACTGGCACTACACTTAATGCCACTACTGGTACTACACTTAATATCACTACTGATATTACACTTAATACCACTAATGGCACTACACTTAATACCACTACTGGTACTACACTTATTATCACTACTGGTACTACCCTTAAGACCACTACTGGCACTACACTTATTATCACTACTGGCACTAAACTTAATATCACTACTGGTACAACACTTAATATCACTACTGTTACTACACTTAAAACCACTACTGGTACTACACTTAATATCACTACTGGTACTACACTACACTTAACACCACTACTGGCACTACACTTAATACCACTGCTGGCACTATGCTTAATACCACTACTGGTACTACACTTAATATCACTACTGATACTACACTTAATATCACTACTGATACTACACTTAATATCACTACTGTTACTACACTTAATATCACTACTGGTACTACACTACACTTAACATCACTACTGGCACTACACTTAACCCCACTACTGTTACTACACTAAGTACCACTACTGGTGCTACACTTAATATCACTACTGGTACCACACTTAAAACCACTACTGGCACTACACTTAATATCACTACTGGCACTACACTTAATAAGACTACTGGTACTACACTTAATATCACTACTGGTACTACACTTAATATCACTACTGGTACTACACTTAATATCACTACTGGTACTACACTACACTTAATATCACTACTGGTACTACACTACACTTAATATCACTACTGGTACTACACTACACTTAACACCACTAATGGCACTACACTTAACACCACTACTTGCACTACACTTAATACCACTACTGCTACTATGCTTAATACCACTACTGGTACTACACTTAATATCACTACTGGTACTAAACGCAATTACTGGTACTACACTTAATACCAATACTGGTACTACACTTAATACCACTGCTGGTACTAAACTTAATACCACTACTGGCACTTCACTTAATACCACTACTGGTACTACACTTAATATCACTGCTGGTACTACACTTAATATCAATACTGGTACTACACTTAATATCACTAATGTTAGTACACTTAACACCACTACTGGCACTACCCTTAACACAACTACTGGCACATCACTTAATACCACGACTGGTACAACGCTTAATACCACTAATGGTACTACACTTAAAATCACTACTGGTACTACATTTAATACCACTACTGGTACTACACTTAATATCACGACTGTTACTACATTTAATATCACTACTGGTACTACACTTAACACCACTACTGGTACTACACTTAATACCACTACTGGTACTACACTTAATATCACTAGTGGTACTATTCTTAATACCAATAACGTTTCCACAGGTGAGACACATATGCAACAGTTAGACAACTTTATTCCGAAACGTTTCGCATACACAGTAGGCTTCTTCAGTCGAATACAGAAAGTAGGCAGGAACAGTAGAGACGTGAAGACGATGTAATCAGTCCATCACCCTTAAAGTCGTAGAATTTGAGGTTGTCAGTCCCTCGGCCTGGAGAAGTTCAGTTCCTTAGTCAGGAACTATCTGATAGTTCCTGACTAAGGAACTGAACTTCTCCAGGCCGAGGGACTGACAACCTCAAATTCTACGACTTTAAGGGTGATGGACTGATTACATCGTCTTCACATCTCTACTGTTCCTGCCTACTTTCTGTATTCGACTGAAGAAGCCTACTGTGTAGGCGAAACGTTTCGGAATAAAGTTGTCTAACTGTTGCATATGTCTCACCTAACAACCTGTCGGTATTGTATACCATTTTGATGTTCAACGTTTCCACACTTAATATCACTACTGGCACTACACTTAACACCACTACGTTACTACACTTAACACCACTACGTTTCTACACTTAACACCACTACTGGTACTACACTTAAAATCTCTACTGTTACTTCACTTAATATCACTACTGGTACTACACTTAACACCAATGCTGACACTACACTTAACACCACTACTGTTACTACATTAAGTACCACTACTGGTGCTACACTTAATATCACTACTGCTACCACACTTAAAACCACTACTGGCACTACACTTAATATCACTACTGGCACTACACTTAATAAGACTACTGGTACTACACTTAATATCACTACTGGTACTACACTTAATATCACTACTGGTACTACACTACACTTAACACCACTAATGGCACTACACTTAACACCACTACTGGCACTACACTTAATACCACTACTGGTACTATGCTTAATACCACTACTGGTACTAAACGCAATTACTGGTACTACGCTTAATACCAATACTGGTACTACACTTAATACCACTGCTGGTACTAAACTTAATACCACTACTGGCACTTCACTTAATACCACTACTGGTACTTCACTTATTATCACTACTGGTACTATACTTAACACCAATGCTGACACTGCACTTAATACCACTACTGGTACTGCACTTAATATCACGAGTAGTACTACACTTAATACCACTATTGGTACTACACTTAATACCACTACTGATATTACACTTAATACCACTAATGGCACTACACTTAAGACCACTACTGGCACTACACTTATTATCACTACTGGCACTACACTTAATACCACTGCTGGTACTAAACTTAATACCACTACTGGCACTTCACTTAATACCACTACTGGTACTACACTTAATATCCCTTCTGTTACTACACTTAATATCACTACTGGTACTACACTTAATATCACTACTGGTACTACACTTAATATCACTAATGTTAGTACACTTAACACCACTACTGGCACTACCCTTAACACAACTACTGGCACTACACTTAATACCACGACTGGTACAACGCTTAATACCACTAATGGTACTACACTTAAAATCATTACTGGTACTACATTTAATACCACTACTGATACTACACTTAATATCACGACTGTTACTACATTTAATATCACTACTGGTACTACACTTAACACCACTACTGGTACTACACTTAATACCACTACTGGTACTACCCTTAATGCCACTACTGGTACTACACTTAATATCACTACTGGTACTACACTTAATATCACTACTGGTACTATTCTTAATATCAATAACGTTTCCACACTTAATATCACCACTGGCACTACACTTAACACCACTACGTTACTACACTTAACACCACTACTGGTACTACACTTATTATCACTACTGGTACTATACTTAACACCAATGCTGACACTGCACTTAATACCACTACTGGTACTGCACTTAATATCACGAGTGGTACTACACTTAATACCACTATTGGTACTACACTTAATACCTCTACTGATATTACACTTAATACCACTAATGGCACTACACTTAAGACCACTACTGGCACTACACTTATTATCACTACTGGCACTAAACTTAATATCACTACTGGTACAACACTTAATATCACTACTGTTACTACACTTAAAACCACTACTGGTTCTACATTTAATATCACAACTGTTACTACACTTAATATCACTACTGGTACTACACTACACTTAACACCACTATTGGCAATACACTTAACACCACTACTGGCACTATGCTTAATACCACTTCTGGTACTACACTTAATATCACTACTGGTACTAAACGCAATTACTGGTACTACACTTAATACCACTACTGGTACTACACTTATTGTCACTACTGTTACTACACTTAATATCACTACTGGTACTACACTTAACACTACTACTGACACTACACTTAATACCACTACTGGTACTACACTTAATACCACTACTGGTACTACACTTAATACCACTACTGGTACTACACTTAATACCACTACTGGTACTACACTTAATATCACTACTAGTACTACACTTAATATCACTACTGGTACTATACTTAACACCACTACTGTTACTACTCTTAATACCACTACTGGTACTGCACTTAATGTCACTACTGTTACTACACTTAATGTCACTACTGTTACTACACTTAATACTAATACTGGTACTACACTTAATACCACTACTGGTACTACACTTAATATCATTACTGACACTTAACTTAATATCACTACTGGCAATACACTTAATATCACTACTGATACTACACTTAATACCTCTTCTGGTACTACATGTAATATCACTGCTGTTACTACACTTAATATCACTACTGGTACTTCACTTAACACCACTACTGGCACTACACTTAATACCACTACATTCGCTGCCTGACCACGGTTGTGTACGTTTGTGCTCTGCACCCCTCTGCTGTTTTCAGGCGAGCTACCTATTACCAACGTGGCGCAGAGTGTGAGGCGCCGCGTAAATACCATCGGCATAGAACTGTTTCGTGGGGCAATTTCTCCCACTTCAGCGTAGGTGTTACTCCCGACCATCATCAGGGAGACGTATGTGATCCAGGACGATGAAGTTTATGGTGTTGCCCTGAATGGTGCATGTAGGATCTTCGTTAAACTGAATTCCACATCTGTGTACGAGTCAATGGTGCATAGATTTCAAGACGTGAGTCTTGATGCTACTCCAGCTGTGAAGGTGCGTTTGATTGACGTATCCTGTCACTTTACGTGGGTCAAGCTCCGTAATGTACCATTCGAGGCAGATGAGGCTGACATACGACGTGTTTTTGAGGCGTATGGAACCGTACATCTAGCACTGCAAGGCAAGTGGGCGGCAGGTGCTTATATGGGCCGTCTAGAGGGAACTTTTACCCTGAAGATGACCCTACGACATTCCATACCGTCTTATGTCGTACTGGAGGACTTTAGAACACAGGTTTTTGTAACATACGCTAGACAGAGACGTACGTGCAGGTTACGTGGAGCGTACGATCATTTGGTGGCTGTGTGTGTGAAGCAGCGGTGGGTGCCTGCACAAACTAGTGCAGCACCTGTTACCAATGTGGACATTGTTGCTACGAGCCCCACGCACAAGCACGAGCGTGGGCGATTGTGGAGTGAGCTGGTGGAGTCCCACGAGAAGCCTGGCGTGTGTGAGGCAAGCTGTGTCCCACCAGAAACCGATGTTTTGAAGGGGCCGAGTACAGAAGTGTGTGTGCAGGAGGTGATAAAGGCGATTGAGGAAGAGCTTGTGGAGGTGTTGAGGACTTTGTCACCGCCTGTAGAGGTGAAGGATAAAACTGCAGTGGTGCGAAACACCGAGTTGACAGTGGAGGAATGTGACATACAAATACATAGCAGGGAAGACGTGGCGAGCGGTGTGGGAGAACAGTTGCCGTGTTTCGAGGGACGAGCACAGAGGAGGTTGAGGTCCATCGCGCGGCCTCCTTAGACGATAACATGGAGGACGAGGTTCTCACGAGGAAGAGAGCGGCGGCATCAGACTCTGATGTCCTGACGCCGGCGAAGAGATCTGGGAGGGTGGATGAATTTCGTCGTGGTAGCCAAGACAAGAGACACCGGAAGAAAGGGGATGGGAGGGAAGGTGATGTGAAGACTTGTAGGAACCCAGGTGCAGGTGGACCTGGGAAGAATGGAGAAGTGAGTATGTATGTATAATGTTCGCCAAGACCGTAGTCCTGGCACGGGTTTCAATCTTGCGATGACCCGTCTCTGGCTCCCGAGGGAGAAAGGTTTCTACAATGATGCGACATATGCTGCTCAAGCACTCTTCTGGTCAGTTCAACTGGTGCATCTCATAAGCGACAACACCATAAGTACTCCTAACTGTGGACACTAGCGAGGAGGAGGATATGTCGTTATCACAGGTAACAGCTTGTCTGGTTCGTTGACTCCATGGTACACTAGTGTGGCCGCAGTCATCTCTGGGTCCTCTTCGGGAGGGAATATCACTCCTAGTTGCCTGTGGAGTGTCTCAGTAACTTCGCACTCCAGAAGATAGCGTGTTAGGGGCCGCTGAACAACGTGCTGACAGTACTGGCACATCTCCTCCTCAGCCTTGTCTACCATCATCTTGGCTGTGGGAAAGCCCAAACGAAGCCGATGGATGGCGGTACACTGGGCTCTGGACCAGCTTCTATCATATGGAGGGGGTTCTCCCTGAGTCGCTGCTCGGTACCACTGTTGAGATGGGGTATCACCTAAGACCTCCCCCATAAGTTTCATGGCTCTGGCAGCCACCAGTTTGGTCTGTCGTAGGCTGATTGGGACAGTAATCCCAACATGTGGATAGTCTGTTGCTGTCTTGGCTGCATCATCTGCCGCCTCATTTCCCCGGATGCCAGCATGGCTGGGGATCCAGTTCAATGTCGATCTGTTACCCTGAACTTCTAAGGCTGTCATTATGCCCAGGATCGATGTGATTAGGTGAACATTGTCCTGTGGTTGAGGATGGGAGAGGGCATTGATTACAGAGGTGGAATCAACATGTATGACAGGTCAGAGTCGATGTTGTAGGGCATGTGACAATGCCTGCTGAATCGCCACCAGCTAAGCTTGAAGGATTGTGCAGTGGTCAGGGAGTCGCCAGCCTTGTGTGTGACCATTGTGGTACAGTCCAGCTGCTGCTCTCTTCCTGTCAGGGTCGACAGAACCATCTGTGAAATACACTGCACATGTGCCTCCCTCTGCCAGTGCCATGCTTGTCTCAGCATGATTGGTGAGGGTGTCCTGACTGCAGAGACGCTTAGAGATGGGTAGCTGCATGATGCAAACATCGGCTGGATCTGGGCGCCAGGGAGGTGGTGGATGGTACCCAGCAATAGGAAGGTCGCAACTCTTCTCAAGGAGTAGTTGTATAGGCAGCAGCTTCCGCCCAGCAGCACAAAACGAACGAATCCAGGAGTAGTCCGTGAAGAGTGTGGAATCTTGTGTCATGGTTGCCAATATCCGTCTCCTTGGTGGGGTACCTTGCTGCCGGTGCAGAATCGTGGCCACTTTGCAGGCGTTTATGTATCTTACTCTGTCAGCCAAGGAAGGAAGCCGGGCCTCAGATCTGAGACATACTGTGTTGGTCCAGATGGGGGCCCCAAGCATAGCTCTTATCGCCTGATTTTGTATGACCTCCACCCTTTGCCTGCTCTGCGGGAAGAGATGAGCTAACGCCGGTGCACCGTAGTCAATGAGCGAGCGTATAGCTTGTATATAGTACAAGCGAAGTACATCTTTGCTTGCCCCTGCACGGTGCCTCGTCATGGCTCTCATGGCGTTGAGTCTGAGTAGAGCACGTGACCTGACATACTCGGCCTGTTTCTGAAAGGTCAGCTTTTTATCAATGTAGATTCCCAAGTACAGGTAGGAGCCTGTCCACTCAAGTGCTAAATCCTGAATACGTAATCTATTCACAGGATCTGGTCCCTTGAACATCATTGCAAGAGATTTCTCGGCCGAGATCTTGAGGCCTAGTTCCTTGCAAGACTGTGTAATTAGGTCCAAAGCTCTCTGAGCCTGTCGTTCTAAATTGCCTTTCCCATTCACTACGAGTGCAAGATCATCAGCATAGCTGAGGAGCTGTGTACCACTATGAAAGGGAAGGCTCACAAGTTCCTGCATAAGGATGTTAAACAGGGTAGGACTGAGCACACCTCCTTGTGGTGTACCGTTTTCCAGGGATTTAAAGGAAGAGTAGTGTCCCTGAAAGCTGACACAGGCCTGCCTGCCCCTAAGGTAGGACTCTATCCAGGCCAGGAGGCGTCCTTTGATTCCCTTCCGAGCTAGTATTGCCAGAATTGCTGTGGGGCTGGCTAGCTCAAATGCCTTTTCAAGGTCGAGGTAGAGGACAATACTAGGTTTTTTGTTACTGTCAGCAATCTGGCTTAGTAGAGTGGTTATGCACTCTGCTGTACCCACTCCTTTGGTGAAGCCAAATATGTGATGATGAGAGGGTCCAAGTTTCCATAGGAGGCGGTTTAACACCATCCTCTCAGCAGTCTTGGCTAAGCAGCTGGTCAGCGATATGGGTCTCATACTGCCTGGGTCCTTGGGCTTTGGAATTGGTACGATGGTAGCTTTCTTCCAAGCTGCTGGGAGTGTCCTGGCCCTCCACGACTTGTTAATGACGTCTAGTATGGCCTCCCATCCACTCTGCCCAGCCCGTGCAATCATGGAGTATGTAACACCATCGATGCCCGGGGCAGTGTCACCTGTGTTCTTAATGGCACGTCGGAGTTCCAAGTCCGTGAGGTCTTCATCAGTCACATCTTCCGACTCACATGCAGCTTGTATCGTTAGCTGGCGCTGTGGCAGAAGATCCGTCTGTATATTCCGAATGTCCTGTGGGAGCTGAGTGGATGCTCCCCTGGAAGTGAAAAGCTCCACTAGTTTCTCAGCTTCCTGGGATGGGTTCGGGTGTGCTGGTGGCCTCGGCTTGCTCTTGCCAGTTACTATGTTGAGCTTGCCCCATATCTCAGATAAGGTGGTGTGATGCCCGAATGTTGAGCACCACTCCAGCCATTTCTCAGTTTTTACTCTGAGAGAGACTCTGCGGGCATGCTGCACAATGGCTCTCAGAGTATTCCTGTTCTCTGCCGTAGGGTTACGCCTGTATAGCTTCCTAAAAGAGTTGATGCGGTGGTTCTGCTCCCGCACCTCGTCATTGTAGAACCACCAGTCTCTTTTGTGAGTGCGTCCTGCGGACTTCTTTGGAATTGCCGCCTGGATGAGAACAGTGATTAGCTCTTGTTCAGCCGTATCACAGTCTTCAGATAGAGAGTATGTGGACCGCCAGTCATGAAGATAATCCTGGAACACCTTCCAGTTGGCCCTCTTTACGTCCCATCTAGGAGGCAGCACAACTGTGGGAGGCCTGTTGATGTTGAAGGTGGTGATCACTGCAAAGTGGTCACTGACAAGGTGAGGATGGGTTTCCCATGTGGCTCCTGCTGCGAGTTGTCTTGACCCGAAGGTAAGGTCGAGGCAGCCACCCAACAGGTGTGTGGGGTCTCCATTGTTTAGCAACTTTACCTCTGGAATATCGTGTAGGAGCATTGATATGTGTCTGCCAGCAGCATTGGTTGCTGAGTGAGAGTGCAGCATTGGGTGATGTGCGTTGAAATCTCCACCCACAATAATACACTCAGTGCGTGCTAGTGCGAGGAGCTCTGCAATGTCGAGGGTGTGTCTTGGGTTCTTGTAGATGTTATAGATGGTAATGGGCGCCCCAGGTATGTGCACAAGGATGGCCTGTACCTCGACATCCTCCCCACAGTCCACAGGGTTGGCTATAACCTCGTGAGGTATTGTATTGGATACAAATACAGCTGTGCCTCTGCAGTGAACGCCCGGGTCCGTGTGCCGAAAATACCCAGCAAAACCGGGTAGTCTTGGGCACATAGTCGGGACAGTCAGAGTTTCTTGTAGCAAGACGATATCAATCCGATCCCGAATTACTGCCTCCAGCAAGAGGTGCTGTTTGCCCCTCAGGCCCTGAATGTTCCACTGTAGGACCTTGAGGGTGTGATTTGGTACCGAGGTTATTCCATCGATGTTGTTTCCTGAGCTGGAGACTGAGTCCTGCCCGCTCTGAGAACCTGCAAATTCATGGCATCCACTGTCTCCTCTTCGGTCAGAAAGCACACTCTCAGGAGCGTACTGACCATCTGCCGGAATGCGCTCTGTTGTTCCGTGGAGTTGATTGTGTTGCAAATAAGATCTGTGAACACCTTGATGAGTGCTACGAGATCCTCCCTGGTGAGGGCCTGCTTTGGAGTTGGGTTCGAAACAGTGGATATTATCTGGGTTGATGTGGTCTGTAGGGACTGCTGAGGGTTGGATTTCTTCATTGTATGCACCGTGGTCTGTTGCTGTATACCAGGTTGGGTAGCCGGGATCTGCTGGTGAGGTGCCAGTTGAGTCTGCAAAGCGCCTGTGCCGGGTAAGGAGTGCCTGCGTTGTCGTGCTATGGCCGGTGGGGGCTCGTTTAGTGCCGCCTGTTGATCGCATTGACCAGATGCACCCTGTTGACGCCTCCTGTTCCTCTTGTTTCTGTTTCTTCGTTGAGGTAGGGGTGCAGGAGGTTCTTGACCTTGACGCCTGGTTGAGGCTTCTAGGGTTGGGAATTCCTGGGCATTGACTTGGGTTAGCTGCTGAGAGATCTGCGGTATGGTAGGGTTCTCTGCACCCATCGTTTGCTGAGAGTGATGATCCGTCGTAGCCTGTTGCCGAGTTTTTGGCGTCTTCCAGACTTCTTGAATTCTGGCTAGCCTCTCGGGGCATCGAGGATTCCAGGCATGGTGTTTCTGCCTGCAGTTCGGGCATTGTGGAGTGGGTGGCGATGCATTTTTCAGCTTGGTGATGCATTCCTCGGTAGGGTGGTGCTGGCTGCAGACACCGCAGATTACTCTGTTCGGGCAGAGTGCACCCAGGTGTCCATAACGCTGACACTTGAAACAGGGAACTGGTTCTGCTGTGAAGGTCCTGATATCGTACCTGCCCCAAGAACCGAGGTCCAGGTGGGATGGCAGTGGTCCTACATGCTGAATGAGGACCTGTCGGGTTGGTGCACTGCCTGCTGTCTTTGCCTTGAGACGTTGAGCTGACACCACACTGAGGTGAGCTGCTACTGCCTCGATGGGCATCATCAGCGGGTATCGCATCACTACACCCTTGGTGATCTTCTGCCGAGAGTCCAATTCCTCCAGGGTGAATGAGCGATCTGTCTCCATGACTCTCTTCAAGGTGGTATACATTTCCTTGTTGAGAGGAGTCAATATTGGTTCTCCCCTCAAGTTGAACCATATCTTGAACTTCAGGTTGTGTCGTGATTCCAGGTATGAAACAACCCCATAGTGGGTTCTGTGGTCCCCGCCAGGTCGGTTGAGCTGGTTTGCCTGCTCCTTGGACGGATGGCGCTTCTTCTTGTTGTCCACAGTGTTCCATCCCTCTTGGTTTTCGGGGGGTGGGGTGTTTATTTCCGCACCTGTTTCTATTGTCGCTGGCTCCATGGTTGGGACTGTCAGTTCTGCTTCAATGTGAGCAGGATCTTCCTCTTCCTCTCGCAACTTCTTCGCTAGAATTTCGCCCCACATTTCCAAATCTGAGTCCTCCGTCGTGTTCATGGAGCATCGTGACCTCTTCTTTTCGGCAGAAGCCATGTGCCTATCTTGTGATAAGGTAGTGAACTCCGTGAACTGAGTGTGTGAACTGAGTCCGTTGAGTGATTACGAATACGGTGATGCTAATGTGGAGAAAAGAGGCAGGGGTGGAAACTTTAATAGCGGCCTCAGGTGTATGACTGTGAATGTGAATGGACTGTGCCAGGGTGTAAAAAGGGAATGGTTTAGAATGCTTCTGCTCAAATATAGAGTAGATGTAGTGTTTCTTCAGGAGCACAATTTCAAGGAGGGGAAAGTGCTGGAAGTGTCAGGGTTTCAGGTGGTGACTCTGCCATCTGTACGTCTGAAAGGTGGTGTGGGTATCATGATCAGGGAGGCGAGCCCGTTTGTGTTGCTAAGAAGTGAGGGGGAGGGGGGGGAGAGTATTGCGCGTGGATGGGTGGTGGATGGGGCAGAGGGTGTCCTTTGTAAGTGTGTATGCATCAGCAGAAAATGATGTGAGAGTAAAAAGGGATTTTGTATGTGAAGAACTAGTTTTCTTCTTGCGTGGTTTACCTGCTGTGGCCATCGTTGGTGGGGACTGGAACTGCGTTATTAGGAGGGCTGACGTGGAACCAAAAGGGGCTGGGCATGTGTCGGCGGCCTTGCGAGATCTCTTGAGGGATATTCAGTTGAGGGATGCAGTTGGAGGAGGGGTGTGGAAGGTAGAGCACACTTTTGTAAGAAGGGGTTACGCGGCTAGGTTGGATAGGCTGTAATATCTCAAGGGGTTTGGTTAACATTTTTCCGTACAATAGAAGTCGCTTATTCGGATCATCGGGCGGTAGTAGCAGAGGTGGGGTGAGAGTCACTAGCAGGTATATCTAGGGGTTATTGGAAGTTGAATACAAGTGTGTTAGGCGATGAGGAAGGGTTAGAGGGATTTGCAACGTTGTGGGAGGGGTTAAGTGCAGAGGTAAATGGGGTAGAGGATGTGGTGATGTGGTGGGATGGTGTGGCTAAAGAACGGATTAAGCAATATTACGCAAGAGAAGGGAAACGTATCAATTCTTTAAAATATGGGCTTGCTAACTATTTGTAGGATAGGTTACGGGGTTGTTATGCGAGGGGGGCGGTGGCGGGCACTTATCCTATGGATGATATAATGGCAATTAAAGGGAGGCTGCGTGAGGTACAGGATGAGAGGTTCCAAGCAGTGTGGGTACAGGCGGGGGTGGAGGAGGTGTTATTGGGCGATAGACCTTCATCGTGCGTATTGCGCAGACAAAAACAAAGACAGCAGGCAATGGCTATTCCATGGTTGGAGGTTCATGAGTCGATAGTGGGGTACAGGGAGGGGCAGGTCATACAAGCTACGGAAGGAATGGGGCATTTGCGGATACGTGGTATGAGAAGTACTGGCAACGAGAAGGGGTAGAGGATGGGGTTTTAGAACAGGTGTGTGGGAGTGTGGTATGTCAGTTGAGTAACAGTGATAGGGAAGCACTGGGTGGGGAAATAACTGAGGGGGAAATATGGAGGGCTTTAAGTGGAATGCGAAAGGGCAAAGCACCGGGAATTGATGGACTCCCGGCAGAGTTTTATCAGCAGCATTGGGAGATAATGAGGCATTTTTTGGTTAGGTTATTAAATTGCATGAAGGAGAGAGGTGAGCTGGGAGAGAAGCAGGCAACGGCTGTCGTTGTATTGGTACCGAAGGGTAAGGGGCAGCATACTCTTCGGGATTACCGGGCTATCTCGTTGTTATGCACAGATTACAAATTGTTTGCGAAGATTTTGGGGAATCGGTTCAAGTGTGTGGTGGGGCGGGTAGTATCGAAAACTCAGTTTGGTTTGCCAGGGAGGTCTATGGTGGAGGGGCATGGGTTACTTAGGGATTTCGTGGAGGCAAAAGGAGGGGGAAGGGGGGTGAGGTTTGGTGGCACTCGATTGGCAAGGGGCATACGATAGAGTGGATCGGAAAGCATTGAAAGCCATCCTCAGGGGTCAGGGGTTTGGGGAAGAAATAGTGGGTTGGGTTGAGGCGTTGTATCGAAGTGCAATGGCGAGGGTACAGATTAATGGTCGATTGGGTGGGAAGATTTTAATGGGTAGAGGACTTAGGTAGGGGTGTCCTATGTCACAATTATTGTTTGCGTGCATACAGGATCCCTTTTATAGATTGGTGGAGCAGCGTATGTGTCACGTAGAGGGACCAGGGTGTGGGGTTGCGAGGGTTTGGCCAGTTTTAATAGGGTATGTGGATGATACTACTGTTCTGATCAGGGAGGGGATGTTAATGGACACATTAGATGGGGTAGTACAAATATTCGCAGGGGCAACTGGTATGAGGGTAAATTCAGACAAATCCATGGTCATGGGGTTAGGAGCTTGGGCGGGAAGGGTTGACTGGGGTAGTGCAGTTGTGAGGAGGCAGGTGAATTCGTTAAAAATTTGCGGTCTTATCTATGCAGACGATCTAACTGTGGCACGCATGGAAAACTCGATTAGGATGGTAGACAGGATTCAGGGATGCTTGGGTGCATTGCGACCTTATCATTTGACCCTTGTGCAGCGTGCCATTGTTATTAACATCTTACTGTATAGCAAAGTATGGCACGTGGTGGCCGTGTTCCCATTAACTGGGCCGGCAATAACGAGCATACTTAGGAAGGTTTTTTAAATTCTTGTGGGGTTCGGGCTGTGATTGGCTTAAAAGGGTCGTGGTAATGTTACGTGTAAGTCAGGGGGGCTTGGATTGCTGGACTTAAAGTGGAGGGTCAAATGTGTCTTCATTAAAAGGGAGGTGATGAGGGAAAGTGTGGGTGGGGGGGGTTTGGCCAGGGTCCACAACAGATTGCAATGGATGTATACAGGAGTTGAGTTGCATGAGTGTGAAACTGTTTTGAGGGCTATGGCGTGGGATCGAGAGCCGGCAAAGGTCAAAATAGGTAGATTGTTAGCCGGGAGGGTTGTAGTGCCTGTAGAGGGAATTTTCCCCATGTATGCATGGGGAAGTATATGGAATAGGTTGAGTAGGATGAGGTTGCAACCTCGTGTTCAGGATGTAATGTATCGTTTTCTGCACGGCATTTTACCGTCGGGTGTCGTTCTATGGGATAGACAAGTGGTTGACGGGGGGGGGATATATGGTGGAGAGGAGTCGGCTTTTCATGTAGTATATTTTTGTGACGGACTGAGGAGTGTCAAGGGGTGGTTAAATAGGGTGATATATAGGATAGGAGGTCAAGGAATTTCTGTATTGAGAGCATTAAGTCTCGACGTGGGGTGTTGGGAGGAAAGTGTAATCAGAGCTTTGGGGTACATTATGGCAGATTATATATATCTAGTGTGGGAATTGCGGGGGAAACAGGTTAGTGAGGTGAAGAGGAGGGTGTTAGCGGTAACGTTCTATAAAACGGTATGTAAAATAAGGAAATTTATGGGAGGAGGTGGGTGAGGGATTTTTCAGAGGGATATGGGCAACTTACGTTACAGGTTTTATTAGACTTGTAATATACGAGGGAGGGGAGGGTACGATTGGAAAATGTTGCTGGGGTAGGAAAGTCATGGGTGAAAACAGGGTCGCCTCCCTGGTAATGGATGACAACAAATGTTTGCGTGTGTGTTGGATGAGTGATGCGTGAGTGAATAATGTATGGATCACGGGTGCTAGCGCCTGTGGAGCTGGCCAATTTCATGTGTGTCATGGACTATACATTATTCATATAGTACTCATGTTCCTTCAAGGTAGTAGTGAATGATGGATAAGGTATTCATGGGGGGGGGAGGTTTGCCTACATCACTGTGCAGAGTGAGGGTAGGGCAGTATATTGTGTTGGAAGTGATGGACAGTTGCTTGTCCAGTGTGTTGTAGTATTATGTGTAGACAATACGCATGTTATTGTATTAGAAAGACGAGACTACATACAAGTTGGACTTGGACTTGTACAATGAGAATTACTCTCTAACGCCTGATATGTTAAGGCTGATTTATCAACTGTGATCCATTCAAATTAGATTTATTATTATGTTCTTATCTATGTACACAGCAGTCTTAAGTCATATGATGTGAGTTGTGTTTAGGTGCAGTTGTCACAATTTTTTTTTTTTTTTTTTTTAATCTGTGTTAGGGAAGTATGTGGAATTTTGTGCCTGTAGCCGCTACATGGCTGGGGTTTTATACTTTATACCTTTGTATTCTGGGATGTTTTTTATAATAAGTTTTTATTTATATACTATGTTGAATGAATAGGGTTTACATGCTACGGCAATTGCACATAAGTTGCCTTTGGGAGTTGACATTCATTGTTGCAACCTTCTTAGAAAATTAAACTTTTGAGGCGTTTTCTTTCACCAGGTTGAGGTGTCATTGTGTTAAGTAAAGACATGTATCCCATTTATTTGTTATTAATATTTTTGTGTCTAAGATGTTACTGCATCACTCATGATAGTGTAATTCCAATGTATCCTTTAATGTTAAGTTATGATGCAATCAGGTTGGTGATGGTTATATTTTGCGGGAGGGGGGGGGGTGAAATTGTGACAAAAGTTTAAGCCTTCACAGGTATATAGCTCTGGTATAACTGAGTGTATATGGTGTGTGGTGTTAGGGTGTCAGAACACTTTTGTCTGTTGTAATCATTTTTGTAAGGGTGAATTGGGAATTTTTTATTTAACTCATTTTGTGTACATTTTAATATAATTTCCACCTTGTATTTTAATGTTTTAAATAAAATATAAAAATACCACTACTGGTACTTCATTTAATATCACTACTGGCACTACACTTAATACCACTACTGGCACTACACTTAATATCACTACTGGCACTACACTTGATATCACTTCTGGTACTACACTTAATACCGCTTCTGGTACTACACTTAATACCAGTACTGGTACTTCATTTAATATCACTACTGGTACTACACTTAATACCACTACTGGTACTACACTTAATATCACTACTGTTACTACACTTAATACCACTACTGGCACTACACTTAATACCTCTACTGGTACTACACTTAACACCACTACTGCCACTACACTTAATACCACTACTAGTACTACAATTAACACCACTACTGGTACTTCACTTAACACAACAACTAGTACTGCACTTAGTACCACATTTGGTACTACATTTAGCACCACTACTGGCACTACACTTAATACCACTACTGGTACAACACTTAAAAACCACTACTGTCACTACACTTAATACCACTACTGTCACTACACTTAATACCACTACTGGTACTACACTTAATATCACTACTTGTATTACACTTAACATCACTACTGGTGCTACACTTAACAGCACAACTGGTGCTACACTCAACACCAATACTGGTACTATACTTACCGGCATTACCATTATCACTACTAATGGCACCACCATTATCACTACTACTGGCACCACCTTTATCACTACTACTGGCACCACCATTATTACTACTACTGGCACCACCTTTATCACTAGCACCACCATTATCACTACAACTAGCACCACCATTATCACTACTACTGGCACCACTATTATCACCACAAATGGCACCACTATTATCACCACAAATGGCACCACCATTATCACTGCTACTGGCACCACTATTATCACCTGTTCTAACTTCACTATTTTTAGTGGGTATAATATTTTTATAACATCAGTAAGCAGTGGATCACCACTTGGAAAAGTCCCGGGTCGGAAGAATACCGGCGAATCTTTAATAATAATAATAAAAGCATAAATTCCTGGAGGCAAGTTCACTTCTTTTTCACACCAAATATAGACTGAATATAAGAGGATAAAATCTAATCTGTATATGTGTGAAAATATTTCACAAAGTATCACAATGGAGACTTTGGCTCCAGACATTTACTATTTGTGGGTTCCAGAACATAAAGTTTTGGGTTCAGGAACCTATGGTGACATCGTTGTCATCAACTGGCAAGGTCAACCAGCCGCTCTTAAAATAGCCAAATCAAGCAGTAATTATGAGTCACTTTTACGTGAAACAAATATTCTGTCTTGTCTTGATGGAAGGGGAGGATCTCCAAAAGTGTTTGGCATGTCTAATGATCCACCTGCCTTACTCATGGAGTTTAAACCCTTTGACTGTCGCAACCCCCAATCCTGAGGTGTCTCCTGGTGTCGCAAAATTTAAAAAAAAATATTTTTTATTATGAAATGATAGAGAATCTTTTCCCGATTGTAATGACACCAAAAAAATGAAATTTGATGGAAAACTGACGGAATTATGCTCTCGCGAAGTTAGCGACCTCGGCGCAGTTTACAAATCGGCGATTTCGCCCACTTTGAGCCCTATTTTCGGCTAATTCCATTGTTCCAGTCGCCCAAACTCATAGCTATTTCTTTAGAACTCCATTTTTTCTATCGATTGAGTACAAGAAACTGCCCATTTACCGATTTCAACTATCTAATAATGTGGTCAGAAATTTGCAATTTGTCCAATTTCACGAAAACTAAAAAATATGACAATTTCAAAATAAGGTCCAGAATGAACAATGCAGACATTCCTGGCTCTAAAATAACATTTTTCTTTGCTCATCAGTCATGTCTCCAGGCCCCTCTGATATTACTCTTGCTTTCTATTTTGAATTTTTATTCAAACAAAAAATAGAAGACTTACTATTATGCAGACTACTGCAATACTGTAATAATTGTATAAATAACATCAACCCATTCATGACTGCATATTAGAATGGCTAGTTGGACATTTATTGGACAATGGCATCATTTGTTTACTTTTGAACATTGGCAAAAATCAAACATTTCCCCTACTTTGAGCTCCATTTCCCCTACTTTGAGCCCCATTTCCCCTATTTTGAGCTCCATTTCTAGGTTCTTTTTATAGTAAAATCAATCAAAATCACCTATATTTCTATAATATGTTTTTCATTCTATCAAATGAGACCAAGAAAACGAGAATACAACCATAAATACTATACGAAAATAGACCACAAAGTCGGCATTTTAATTGAAAAAAAAAAAACGGTCAGTTTTTTTTTCTCATTATGCACTGCGTGCTCCAGGATTTTTTTTATATGGTGCACACTGACCACACAGACCCATTCTCTCACATGTGGGCCTACCAGCTTTCTCCTGCTTGATTTGAAGCCGCTAAAATTTATGAGTACATATACGTCAAAGTCAAACACGGTACCTCGTAAGACGTATATATACGGCCGCGACAGTCAAAGGGTTTAAAGGCTCTCAGTTCCTAATGGATGTTATGAATGATTCTCAGATTAACCTCTTGGAGGTTGGCTTCAAGATTGGATGCTAGCTGCAAGATATTCACGAAGCATATTTCATTCATAATGACTTAAAGTGTAACAATGTAATGATTGAAAATTTACCATACGATCCAAAAGTGAGCATAATAGATTTTGGCTTGAGTTGCAGATATGGCGAGAACATTTTTATGTCCGGAGACCCTAACACTTATCTATGGCTTGCCCCCGAGATCCTTCAGGGACAGCCAAGTACCTTTGCCTCAGACGTTTACTCTTTCGGAAAACTAATATGGCAAATAGTGGAAGTTCAACCTTCCATCTGGATGTTTCTTCAGTGAAACCCAATGTTGTCAAATAATCTCAACTTGGCAGTGGATCCTGACCACAGTAAGCGCCCAACTCTTCCAGATCTATTGAACAACATTTACTCTTGCTTGGTCACTGTTTGGCTGCCAAACAGTGACCAAGAAGCTCATAACTGTGATCGTCCTACCCATATCATCCCTCGTGAAAATAACCGGACAGATAAAGGAAGGCGGTGCAAATATCACCCTGTTCCCAGGGTGCACATCAGTCGTTGTGATCAAGTGGATCTTGAAACTTACAACGCGGATTGTCTTCGAGGGCAAAAACTTCTTCCCAGGAAAAAGATATTCCACCGTCCATATTGAACCCAGCGCTGAAACATTCAACCAATAGATTCTAAGGCGCACATGTGTGGTTGGGATCAAGCTGATCGTAAAAGTAACACCTAAGATTATCTTCAAGGATAAGAGCTTTTCCCCGGGAAATGTTAATCCGCCGCCCATATTGAAACTAGATCTGCCATTGATGAGAAACATCACAATTTAACGCCAGGTATAAAATACTAAAATTTAGGAAATATAATGTGCACTTATGCATTATTGTGTTAATATATGTTTAGTGTTTAGTTTATAAATGAAGGAACAATGTTGTTGGCTGTTAGATGGGAACAAAGAATAGAACACTTTTAAATATATCTCAGAGTATTATAATTAGTCCTTTTGTAACTTGTGTATATATTTCTTTTTCTGTTATTAAGTGTTGTGATCATATAAAGTTTAAATGAATTTAACGGTATACCATCATCAAGAACAGAACGGATGACAGACCGATTATTATTATTATTATTATTATTATTATTATTATTATTATTATGTATAATACGTGAACTAGTTCATGACAAAAACCTGGTCGATGAATTAGGTACATACAAAACTTGGTAACTTTACAACCAGTTATCTCTAGAAGGTGAGCACAGTAACAGTAATAACAGCCAGGCCTCACTAGAGAGAGTGTGAGTACACTTGGTAACTGTGGAAAATAATTTCCCAAAATTATGCTGTATGTTTTTTATAATGTAGGTGTGCCTGATTGATTGTTCTAAAGTGTATTTTTAAAAGAAGAGAATCGAGAGGGAAGCTCTGCGCCTGCACTGACGAGCAGGGAGAGACGCCATTGTTTTTTTTAATGTGGTACAGGCACACTAATGTAATGTGCACAATTTTCGTCGCTCTAGGGGTTATATTGGGCTTAAAACCTCTCAAATAGGAGCCGAAATTGTTGGATATGCAGTCCTGCATAACTTGACCATTAAGCAGATGGGCAGGACAGCTCCAGGAACCCCAGCTAAGTGTCTATGTTTATGTTTAGAAGTTCTGGCCAGTAAATTCTTCATAAATGTAGACAGGGGTGGTTCTGTATATGATACACAGTAATCTCCAGACAAATTGGCGAGTGTTATGATTATAAATTCTCTTTCTGTTATATAAATGTGTATATGTAATCATTTATTAATTTTAATATACAGTCCACAAATTTACAATAAATTTTACCAGAATTCCTGGTGATGGATATTTCATTTGCAATTAATATAGGTCTAGAGCAACTTGTGGATATGACAGTTGTAGGTATTGAAGGGGGACATTTTTTGCAACCTAGGTGTCCTAAAATTCCTACTTGTCTATGTAACTTTGATAAATAATAATTATCTTTGTTACCATTTACTGGTATGTATCTAATGAGTTACATCCAGGTAAATGTAATTTTCCACAGTAATGAAGGCAAGGGAGACAGAGATGCTTTAATGATTTTGTAATAACATGTGTACATAGAGGAAGTTGATTCAGGGATTTCAGATGTCTACATCATTTTATTTGCTTAAGTTTCGTTGAATGTTTCAATTTTCAGGTGCTGATTTCATAAACAATGCTCATATTTATTTGTCACGTTCACCTTTTTTCCAGTCGCCTACAAGTGTTGTCACTAGACCTTGTTAAACAACAGGTCTTAACATTAATATGAGTAGGAAAAAGAGGTTGTGAGGGAGAGGTAGAGAGCTCACAGGACACGGACGTTTATTGTAGTTGTGTTTTTTTTTATTACAGGTGTTTACTGTATATGTTTAGTTTCAGAGTAGAGCTGAGGCAGGTAGTGGAGGTAGAAGCAGTGCTCAGACGCTGCTTGTTATACCATGATAGTTAAAAGTTGAGGAATATAATATCTGATGTGTTGAGATGCAAGTGTGTATAAGAATGTTACCACAGTGGTGTTGGTGGTGGAATGGTATTGTACAAGTGGTGGTGGTGAATTTGGTGTGATGGTGTTAATGGTGATTTTGACAGCAGAGATGGTGGTCGTAGGTGGTGGAAATCGTAGGTAAAGGTGACAGTGGGTAGGAGTGGTGGTAGTGGTGTTGGGAATAGTGATGGCACTTATGATAATAGTAGTAGAATCATTAGTGGTGGTAGAGGTAGAAGTAGTGGTGGTACTGTTCATGACAGTAGTAGTAACAATAGTGGTAGTGACGATCGTGGTGATTTGTGGTAGTGGTACTTTTAGTTTGTGGTGGTTGTAGTGGTTTGTGAAATAGATGGTAGTGGTTTATGGTGGTAGTGATTGTAACTACAATAGACCGTTATTTAGCACGAGTTTATTTGGCACGATTTGAGTATAGCACGATTGAAGAATTGCGGCACAATTTTGTGCAACACGTCGTATGATGTATTTACCACGGTTCAGTTTGCGGGAAGGTAAAAACTTCCCTTTTCCTCAAGCGGCCGCCTTGTTGTGGTTCAGCTGGGGAGACCTCCCGCCGTCCCCAGCCACCCCTAGGACACCACCCCTCCATCAAAGCAGTCTTCATACGTGTCCAGTCCGACTTCTCTGCTACAAGCTTGTGACTGTGAATTATTTGATCATTTAATTGCTATATCTTTTGTCTACCAAGCAATCATGACACCCTTACAGTAAGCATACCAGTGTTGCTCAAAGTGGCAAGAAAAGGTGGAAACATTTGTCTTAGAACTAACGAAGGTAACAAAGATATTACACAAGACATCCTGTGGCCATAATGAAGTGTTACTTTGTGCACAAAAAAAAAGTAAACATAAGTTTGTCTGACCTACTGACTTAGTGACTGACTGACTGATTGACTGCTTACTGAATGACTGACTGAGTGACTGACTTACTAAGTGAATTGACTGGCTTACTGAATGATTGGACTGACTTTATGATTTGACTGAGTAACTGAATGACCTGAATTACTAAATGATTTGATTGACTAACCGAATGACTTGACTGACTTACTGAATGACTTGATTGGCTTACTGAATGACTTGATTGGCTTACTGAATGACTTGACTGACTTACTGAATGACTTGATTGACTTACTGAAAGGCTTGACAGAATGACTTGACTGACTTACTGAATGACTTGACTGACTTACTGAATGACTTGATTGACTTACCGAATGACTTGACAGAATAAATTGACTGACTACTGAATGACTTGACTGAATGAATTGACTGACTCACTGAATGACTTGACTGACTTACTGAATGACTTCATTGACTTATTCAATGACTTGATTCACTTAATGAACGACTTGACTGACTTACTGAATGACTTGACTGAATGAATTGACTTACTGAATGACTTGACTGAATGAATTGACTTACTGAATGACTTGACTGACTTACTGAACGACTTGCCTGACTTACTGAATGACTTGACTGACTTAGTGAATGACTTGACTGAATGAACTGACTGACTTACTGAATGACTTGACTGACTTATTGAATCACCTGACTGACTTTCTGAATGAATTGACTGACTTACTGAATGACTTGATTTACTTACTGAATGACTTGACTGACTTACTGAATGATTTACTGAATGACTTGACTGACTTACTGAATGGCTTGACTTACTGAATGACTTGACTGGCTTACTGAATGACTTGACTGGCTTACTGAACGACTTGACTGACTTACTGAACGATTTGACTGACTTAATGAGCGACTTGACTGACTTACTAAATGGCTTGACTGACTCACTGAATGTCTTGCCTGAATCACTGAATGTCTTGACTGACTTACTGAATGACTTGACTGACTGAATGACTTGACAGAATGAATTGACTGACTTACTGAATTTGACTGAATTGGCTGACTTACTGAACGACTTGACTAACTTACTGAATGACTGACTGACTTAATGACTTGACTGACTTACTGAACGACTTGACTGACTTACTGAACGACTTGACTGACTTAATGAATTGACTGACTTACTGAATGAATTGATTGACTTACTGAATGACTTGCCTGACTTACTGAATGACTTGACTGAATGTATTGACTGACTTACTGAATGGCATGACTGACTTACTAAATGACTTGCCTGACTTACTGAATCACTTGACTGACTTACTGAATCACTTGACTGACTTACTGAATCACTTGACTGACTTACTGAATCACTTGACTGACTTACTGAATCACTTGACTGACTTACTGAATCACTTGACTGACTTACTGAATCACTTGGCTGACTTACTGAATCATTTGACTGACTTACTGAACGACTTGACTGAATGACAAAGTTAGACACTCCAGTACAACCATCAACTTCAGTACCAGAACATCTACCATCCACCTCAGCCCAGTAGGACCACAACATAACTCTACACTCTCTTCACAATCATCCACAAACACCAGCACCCATAATTTAAGGTAAGAAATACTATTATTTTTGTTACATTTGTAGTCTTGTGCAGTAAAAACAATACATCACAACAATGAACTGCAATTACATATTCACTTTTATTTTTGTAAGATGTGGAGGCCTAAAAAAAAAGTTGTTTGGCTTTTTTTGGACTCTCAGGAACGTAGCCCTATTTTTCTCATAAGTTCTTCAGTTCATCTAACACTGTTTTACCTAACATGGTGTTTTCAGGAACGTAACTACAGTGTTAAATAACGGTCTACTGTAATTTAAATTTGCTTCTAATTCGACTGAATCATGTTGGATCATTGGCTCACAGGCAGTAATGACTGGTAACGAGAGCCTGCTTTCTGGGTAGGCTGAGCCTATGTAGTTACCTAACGTAGCGATGGTGACTTAAGAGTCAGCAAAGACGATCGCTATTGTGCGGTGATAAGCAAGTGTAACTGACAGCTTTATGAATTAGTCGACTGTCTTGTTAATGTCGGCCGCTGTGGCTGTACAATTAAGGGTTAAGTCACCCTCTCTGTGCTGACCCTCATTGTGTAATGACCCCCTGTTACCTTGAACCACTGTAAGTACTGAAGACAAATTCTGGTTTAATCTTGAAAGACACACACACACACACACACACACACACACACACACACACACACACACACACACACACACACACACACACACACACACACACACACACACGCACACACGCACGCTGTTTTCGCCTCATTATCACCAGAAAATTCCATTACCCAGAGGAAATAAGCCAGACTTCCCGAATTGAGTTTAGTGTCCGTTGTGGCAGTGGGGAAGAGGAAGTGTGCATGGGGAAGAGGGAGATACCTTGGGGAGGAAGATACCCTGGGGAGAGAGATACCATGTGGAAGAGGCCTTGGGAAGGGAGATACCTTGGGGGAGAGATATCGGTAGAGTGAGTGAGTTACAGTAGGGGAAATATATTTTAGGAGAGAGAGAGATTGTGGAAAGGGAAATACAATGACAGAGGAGATAGTGGGGAGGGAGATATAGTGGGAAATATGTTGGGGTAGGGAAATATGATGAGGGAGGGAGATACAGTGGTGGAAAGATATACCATTAGGGGAGAGAGAGAGATTTGGTAGGGAAGGTGTAATGAAAAAAGGCTGGCATTACCATTACTGAGTCGAGGCTGGAGGAAAGGAGGGATCAGTATTAATGGAGATAATGCGGGGGAAATGAGGGATCAATAACGATGATGGAGTTAATGCTAGAGGAAAGGAGGGGAGATGGCTATAATAGAGATGGAATTAATGCTGGAGGAAAGGAGTCAGTAACGATGATGGAGTCTGGCGTGCGCCGAATAATAATATTGTATTCAACGTGCATCTCACGTAGCCACAGTCTTGTATGTCATCTTAAGCCAACGTCATGGCACAGTTGATAGTTGCTTTCTTCAAACGAGTGCACCATTTGTGCACAGGGTGACTACCAGCTGTGCTGGAGGGTTTGCTTGTTCACTGTTCTGGGTGCAGGTGAAAGGGATTAGGGAAAGTTACCTTGATTTAGGGGCAGAGGGGACCTCCAGACCCTCACGAGTCTCAAACTGGTCAACACCATACTGGAATTGGGTATTTATATAGTAGTGAGAATTTTTATACTTACACCCCCTACAAACTCGAGTTATATTATCGTTTATACTCACTGCATATAATGTAAATATTTATATATAAGTTCTGGTACTGGAAATTTATGGTAAACTATAAGCTATCTTATGTGATCTACCCTGGAACTACAAGTCTTTGAAAGAACTTGCATTTGTGATATGAAGACAACATTGGATTGTGGGAGGATCAGCAACAATGACGGAGACAGTGATGGTGGGTGGAGTGATTGTCAATGTTGGAGACGAAGATAAAGTAATGATGCAGCCAGAGAGGATTGCAGAAAGGGGGGCTAGATACGGGAGAATAAAAGAACAAAATAGAAAGTACAGCAGAACAGAAAGAGAGGAAAAAGATGGAATGAAGAGAGAAAATGTGGTAATGATACGACACAACGTAGCCTAAGTAAAAAAAAAGCATCTAGGAAGCCACGCAGTCTACATGAAAAGAACACCCAGCATCCTCATCCTGCCCTGGTGATGCCTCTGCCAATCAGATAACAAAACAGCCAACATCCTCATCCTGCCCTGGTGATGCCTGTGTCACTCAGATAACAGAACACCCAGCATTCTCGCCCTGCCCTGGTGTTGCCACCACCACTCAGATAGCATACCCAGCATCCTCGCCCTGCCCTGGTGTTGCCACCACCACTCGGATAACAGAACACCCAGCATCCTCATCCTGCCCTGGTGTTGCCACCACCACCCTGCCTATGCCACTCAGATAACAGAATACCCAGCATTCTCGCCCTGCCCTGGTGTTGCCACCACCACTCAGATAAAACACCCAGCATCCTCGTCCTGCCCTGGTGATGCCGCCACCACCTTCATAGCACAACATCTAACATCCATCTATAACACTTTTTAAACGGATAATACAAAGGCAGTTAGAGCTGAGAAAATCTTTTGCTAAAGGTAGACTTTATCAGGACTTTATAACGTTCTTCCTGAGTTAAACATCGTGTTAATAATGACTTAACTTGCTCTGAGAGCTTTTGCACAAACCATATCTGTCGGCACAGTGTCTTCCATGCTGGCACTCTGCTTTCTAGCTTAAAGTTTTGCAAATAAATGCTCCAAATTATACAATACTTCCTCTACCAGTTTATAAAAACAAGTGTTTAAAATAACGTTCTTCTCTTTTTAAAATATCTATTATTTTCATGAGAGATTTATATAAAGAGCTTTTTATTATGATAGAAACCCTATTAAATTATAAATCACGTGTGATGAACTAGTGAAAAGTTTGTGGAAGGTAAACACAAAGATGATGAAGATATGAACTTTTATCTTTCTTTTTCTTGGAAAAGTAAGTGAAGCTTAATGCACGCCGGCCCTGTTTTGCCTCATTACCATGATAATTAATGCTGATGACTCCTGCACCAATCTTTAAGAAGGGGGAATTTTTGACTTCTAAAACAAATAAGTGTGTGCGAGAAGGAATGACTCTGTGCTCCTCTCACTGCCTCTTTACCTGTGTTAACCATTATTGTGTTTGGAGTTTGTTTCCATGCCTCGCTTGTGAAATTTCCGTTTCTGTCACTGCTATTTACGTTATCAGCAGCTTGGTTGTTCAGAGACTGTGACTAGCGGATGGAGGATAAAACCTCCACCAGTCCTTGCTCTGAATAACCCAGACGGCTTGAACGTTTTTCCCCTCATAAATGTAATAACGTCGCCCTGGCTTATTTGGGCACGTAACTCCCTTTTCCTTATATTCTCATCTGCCCTGTCATTTCCTCTTAGTATTTTTGTCTGTCGTAATCATACCTTTCTATCTTCTTCTATCCTTAAGTTACTCGGTTCATTCATTTCAATGTCTTCATAATTCTTTCATCTCAGCCCTGAGGAAATGGAAAGAAATCAGGTTGCAAGCCATTTAAATTTTTCAAATTGTGCACTTGCTTTATGAGGTGGAGGCTTCATTCTAAGGACGTATACTCTATGGAGGGCCTGATATATTTGTGCAAAAGATTTTTAAAGGACTTTTAGGCACCTAAGTGTACAAACCTAGGTAACTGATATTGACAATCTGTTATTTGAATCTCATGTACACATTTGCCAATATTTCCATGTGAATTAACCCCAAGATTGTTTTCTTTGGTTGATATTTTCCACTTTATCTGTTCTCTACCTCAGGTCGTCCCGTCTCCTTCAGTTGCATAACATTAAATTGTCTCTCGTAGAACTCCACCGCCACTCGATCGCAATTCTTGTAACCAGACCATTTTTCCGATCGTGTGTGTGTGTGTGTGTGTGTGTGTGTGTGTGTGTGTGTGTGTGTGTGTGTGTGTGTGTGTTTTAAAATAAGGGAAGAAATCTTGATTATGAAAATGTTTTTCACTCTAGTGTGGAGGAGCAAGTGCCGAGGATGGCGAAGTGAAAACAGGGAACAGAAACAAAAAAGACGCAAGAAGAGGATGTAAGATTAAGGAATAACAACACTGAGGGGGAGAAAATCACAAGACTGAGAGAGAGAAAAAAAACACAGGATTGAAAGAGGACGCATGGATACGAGAAGAGAAAGATTAAGGTTCAATCAAGAGAACGAAGTGAAGAACTTGACAAAAGGTACACTGAGACAAAGAGGAGCAGATTAGGACTCAGGGATATGAACTGGATACAAAATAGAGAGAGATGGAGGAGACAAAGTCTTGGGAAGGAGGAGGTGAATGCAGGTAAAACAAAATCGAAGCCACAGGAGCAGTACGCAGTGAAATACTTAGAAACCAGGACACATGGAGGGAAGTTACAGACTGGGGAAACACTGGAAGGTTAACACTGCTAGCTGCTGAAGGTTATGCCTTCTGTTACTTCGACTGATGTCCGTGTGACTCTGACTCTTGCAGCAAGAGTCAAGAAAAGCGAATTTTGCTCAAGCCTTTGGCCAGCACTTCGAGGTTTATTGCATTTCCTTGTATCGTTGGTAATCCATAGGTCAAAACGTAGAAACTCTGAGAGACTAAAGGAAAGGCTATATCTTTTTCAAAAAATTTTACCAACACAAATTTAGTTTTATAAAGCCATTCTTTGCTTGATGATGGCCTAGGAGGTGTCGGTACTTCATGTTTCCTCTCCACAGTCTGGGTCATTTGTGATCTTGACATTTAAGTAAGGCTGACATAAATTTGTATTTCTTTATGAGTATTACTGTCACTACTGTGAAGGAGATGGTAGACGTGAGTGCAGGTTAACTTGGTACTGATAATGTAATAATGAAACAAACAACCTGTGACTGCTGCACCTCTCCTGCCAGCGGTTTGTGGGCTCCTTCTCAGCATGTGTGCCGTGTTCTGTTCAGGGTTGGTGGGCTGACCGCATCGACTCGGGGTTGGGGGGCTGATTGTCTCGTTCTCCTCCTGTTCTTCGGGATTCTCCTTTGTGTGGACTGGTGGAGCCGCTGTGTGGCGAAGCGTTTCCTCGATGGGAATGCCCGGGAGTTGCACGTGTGTCTGGTTTGTCAACATGTCGGTTCTCTGAACCATTCATCTATAAGCACTTATAAGTTAAATAATGTAGAACTTAACCATACAGATTGCGAAAAGGACTTGGGGGTTATGGTAAGCAGCAACCTTAAACCAAGACAGCAATGCCTAAGCGTACGTAATAAGGCAAATAGATTACTGGGATTTATATCAAGAAGTGTAAGCAACAGAAGTCCAGAGGTCATACTGCAGCTTTATACATCATTAGTAAGGCCCCACCTAGATTATGCAGCTCAATTCTGGTCTCCATATTACAGAATGGACATAAATTCGTTAGAAAACATTCAGCGTAGGATGACTAAATTAATACATAGCATTAGAAATCTTCCTTATGAAGAAAGATTGAAGACTCTTAAGTTACATTCACTTGTTAGACGAAGAATGAGGGGAGACCTGATCGAAGTGTATAAGTGGAAGATAGGTATTAATAAAGGGGATATTAACAAGGTCTTGAGGATGTCTCTCCAAGAGAGAACCCGCAGTAATGGATTTAAATTAGATAAGTTTAGATTTAGAAAGGACATAGGAAAGTATTGGTTTGGAAATAGGGTAGTAGATGAGTGGAACAGTCTACCTAGTTGGATTATTGAGGCTAGGACTTTGGGTAGTTTCAAATTTAGGTTGGATAAATACATGAGTGGGATGGGTTGGATTTGAGTGGGACTTGCACATCAGAGCTTATTTCTTGGGTAGCATTGAAAATTGGGTTGGTCAAATGTTTGTTAGTGGGATGAATTGTAAAGGACCTGCCTAGTATGGGCCAACAGGCCTGCTGCAGTGTTCCTCCTTTCTTATGTTCTTATGTTAACCCGCACATAAGAGACAGAAACTTAGGACGATGTTTCGTTCTGACTTGGACCATTAGCCAGTCATACAGTGTGTGGCTAGTTTCTTTCTCCTGTATGTGTGGTTATCTGTGTATTGTTCTAGTCACATTATTATGCTTTGAACTCTTCAATTCCGATTTTATTTCCACGAAGCAGGGGAAGTGGTAACCCCGTGGCCTAGTTGGGTGGTTACCCCGTGGCCTAGCTGGGTGGTGACCCCGTGGCCTAGCTGGGTGGTGACCCCGTGGCCTAGTTGGGTGGTTACCCCGTGGCCTAGCTGGGTGGTGACCCCGTGGCCTAGTTGGGTGGTTACCCCGTGGCCTAGCTGGGTGGTGACCCCGTGGCCTAGTTGGGTGGTTACCCCGTGGCCTAGCTGGGTGGTGACCCCGTGGCCTAGTTGGGTGGTGACCCCGTGGCCTAGATGGGTGGTGACCCTGTGGCCTGGCTGGCAAAGCTCTCGCTTCACACACGGGGTCCGGGTTCGATTTCAGGCTGGGTAGAAACACTTCGACTTGTTTCCTTACACCCGTTGTCCTGCTCACCTAGTAGCAAGTAGATACCTGGGTGTTAGTCGACTGGTGTGGGTCGCATCCTGGGGGTCCAAGATTGAGGACTCCAATGGAAATAAGACACAGTCCTCGATGACGCACTGCCTTAGGTTATCCTGAGTGGCTAACCCTGCGGGGTTAAAAATCCAAACGAAATCTTATCTTATCCCTTAACTTAGGTCACGTGTCCTGGGAACACTGTGGGAATGGGTTGAGCTCCCTCTGAAGCTACCCACGCACGCACATTTCTTTGGGATAAGAGCGATACAGGTAGAGAAAGTTATAAGCCACGACATGATGCAGATTAATTTCAATGATCGAGCAATATCGGACCCAAATTGCCTAGACTTGCGAGGAATGGAATGCAATATTAATGAATATAATAGTTTGTTGAGTTGCGACATGACTGAAGACGCCAGGCTCAGCAGCGCACGTCACACCTCGCCCTCCAGCCTCTTATTAAATGCTCAAAACTCGTGTAACATTTATGCTCTGAATATCAAAAATCGCAATCCGTGATCTGAGAAATATTGGAACAAAAAATTGGTCGAGATGAAAGTTATATTTCGTGCCAGTTATATGAGAGAGGATGCAAGTCGCACACGGAAGTGCCTGCCTTCATGTGTTGCTAGTATCAATAAACTTGTCTCATATGATTCGCCTGGGCGGAGGATCGAGCTTACACCACTTTTTGCACTGAATAATCCATAGAAACTTAGCGATTTATCAGAGACAACAGTTGGCAGTGATAGATCTAGTGAAGGTTTCTTCCATCACATTGACATTGGTATACAAGATGTACATATGCAAAACAACCACGAGGGAAGTAGAATGATAGTTCTAGGCCTTTTGTGTTGCAGTCAACACATCATCAGGATCTTGCATAATTGATGAAAAGAGGAGGATGTTCAAGCAAGTACTCTATGTGAAGACGTCCTATGGGAACGTACTTGCTTGGACATCCTCCTCTTTTCTGCAATTTTGGAAGCTCCTGATAATGTGTTGATTGCAACACGAGAGGCCTAGAGCTATCATTCTACTCCCCCCGTGGTTGTTTTGCATCCTCTAATACTTGGCTTGCGATATTTGCATAATGGTATACATATAGAAAATATCTGTATGACCTCAGGAACTGGGACACTCCATTATGCAGCCGGCTATACACGCACGCACCGCAACGCAAACAAGCGCGCGCATCATACCTACCTACTTACCTACCTAATGCATATATCATTTCTAAAGTGTGGAGTTTAGATACAACTGACGCAACACTGTTCGTCAATCAGTTAATGACTTTATATTATTTTTTATTTTTGCCGTTGTGTTTCATGTATGGACTTACTCTAAGAGGGAGTGCGCTCTAACAGGCAGTTCCCTTTCTTCGTTTTTGATATTGATAAGTGATCAAAAATTTTTTTTACCTACAGGTATGTGCTCAGCATATGTACAAGCGTGGTCATGGCTTGCTTGGTCAGAGTGTTCTGGTACTGTTCTGCTTGGTCAGTGTGTTCTGGTACTGTTCTGCTTGATCAGTGTGTTCTGGTACTTTTCTGCTTGGTCAGTGTGTTCTGGTACTATTCTGCTTGGTCAGTGTGTTCTGGTACTTTTCTGCTTGGTCAGAGTGTTCTGGTACTGTTCTGCTTGGTCAGTGTGTTCTGGTACTGTTCTGCTTGGTCAGTGTGTTCTGGTACTTTTCTGCTTGGTCAGAGTGTTCTGGTACTTTTCTGCTTGGTCAGAGTGTTCTGGTACTATTCTGCTTGGTCAGTGTGTTCTGGTACTTTTCTGCTTGGTCAGAGTGTTCTGGTACTGTTCTGCTTGGTCAGTGTGTTCTGGTACTGTTCTGCTTGGTCAGTGTGTTCTGGTACTTTTCTGCTTGGTCAGAGTGTTCTGGTACTTTTCTGCTTGGTCAGAGTGTTCTGGTACTATTCTGCTTGGTCAGTGTGTTCTGGTACTGTTCTGCTTGGTCAGAGTGCTCTGGTACTGTTCTGCTTGGTCAGTGTGTTCTGGTACTGTTCTGCTTGGTCAGTGTGTTCTGGTACTTTTCTGCTTGGTCAGAGTGTTCTGGTACTTTTCTGCTTGGTCAGTGTGTTCTGGTACTTTTCTGCTTGGTCAGAGTGTTCTGGTACTATTCTGCTTGGTCAGTGTGTTCTGGTACTGTTCTGCTTGGTCAGAGTGCTCTGGTACTGTTCTGCTTGGTCAGTGTGTTCTGGTACTTTTCTGCTTGGTCAGAGTGTTCTGGTACTATTCTGCTTGGGCAGTGTTTTGGTACTTTTCTGCTTGGTCAGAGTGTTCTGGTACTATTCTGCTTGGTCAGTGTTCTGGTACTTTTCTGCTTGGTCAGTGTGTTCTGGTACTATTCTGCTTGGGCAGTGTTCTGGTACTATTCTGCTTGGTCAGAGTGTTCTGGTACTATTCTGCTTGGGCAGTGTTCTGGTACTTTTCTGCTTGGTCAGTGTGTTCTGGTACTGTTCTGCTTGGTCAGTGTGTTCTGGTACCTTCAGCAAAAACAACCAAATATCTGTATGATACGATGTCGCAGTGCCGTCATGGCAATGCTGACAGATTTCTGAAACCCACGTTAGGGGACCATCGTCAGAAGTAGGTAGAGAGAAGTGCGAAGGAAGGATGTATAGAACACTGCCATTGTGCCCAGCCGGGTCACACCTGGGTCACTCTGGTCCACGCTTGGGTCACCCCCGGGTGAAAAGTACTGGTCCAGGTTATCACGACCTGAAGGTAAATAATATTTCCTCCCAAGAAACATGTAAGTAAAAATAATATTTCCTAGGACAAGATATGTAGGCAATATACCCTCATAGAATAAAAACACATTTGCAATTTCGGCTTTGAGGGGACTTGAGCTAGAGTTCGTCACGGCCACGCTGGCGGGAGATTCGTCTGTAAAAACTTGCATTTGTAGTCACAGTGGTGGCTATGTATGTAACCTTCCTATGATGTATAAATATACCAAGTTGGATGAATCTTATTGTAGCCAGCTGGTCCAGTGGCTAAGGCGTCAGTCTGGAGTTTTATGATCGCGGGTTCTAACCTCGCCCGTGGTATGGTTTGTTTGCAATCGTGTCATTACGATTTCGTGAGTCATAGTACTGTGTCTCGAACACTTCTTTATTAACCTACAAATTAGTGCAAGTAACAGAGCAGGCCGGACCGACACGTTATCTCAAGTGAAAGTAACACGGGGCCAACACGTTATCAAAATATATATATCTTCTAGTGGTTGGTTATGTATCAGTAGATTCATTGATGTTTATTTCTCTCGCTATACTTTCTCAGTTGGTGTACGATACGACACGACTCTTGGTCTCAGGAAGGCACTACCTAGCCTAATTACGTGCGATAATTGGTCGAATTAACTGTTCGTTCTGGACCATTATGAAACTGGGACTGAAAAACAGGTAGAAGGCAGGTCAAGGGGGGTGGGAGAGTCAAGGTAGATCCAGTCAGTCAAGATACATGTCAACGATGTGTGTCAGGGCTGAATCAACATGACAGTGGCTGTGAAGGCTAGAAGAGGAGTAGATAATTTTGTCCATGGACCTTGCTATATGTTGGCCGTTTCCTGACATGACATAGAACAGCACTGATTGTTTGCAGGGCGAACACATCTTTTGTGTTATATCAGTGGAAAACGAAGCGGCGGTCAGTTTCCCCAGTGTATTTAAGAGAAACTGTGGGGAGGAAATAGATTAAACCCATGTAATATAGATGGCAGGAGGCAAAGTAGGAAGCAGGTTGCATCGATTTGCTTTAGCTTGACTAAATGAGGACTAAGGAGTCTCGGAATTTTGACGGGCTTCTCGGAACGCGTGCTAAAATATCGGGGTTCGATTCCCGTCTGTTCACAGTATTGTTATTTTTTTTATATATATATTTTTACTTTGCAATTTTTTTAGTAATAATTTAAATTGTATACACACGTCTTGCTCTGAATGATCCAAGGGATTTATCGCTTACATTGAATTAAAGAAACATTACCTCCACATCAAACTGACTTCGGAATAATTCTCAAGCTTAGTGGAATATGGAGGTAAACCCGTGTGAGTCATATAGTGCCGCAGTGGTAGCGTCTCGATCCTCCGTCCAAGGAAAAAAATATCGTCATATCTTGTGGCAGAATCCTACGGTGGAGGCTTGTTCCTCCGTCCTCAGATCGCGACCTAGTCTCTGACCAGTCAAGCTTTAAGATATAAAGCTGAATGTTCTTGTGGGTCACTTTTTTTTATTACCAATCTATATAGACCCGAAAACATTAATTAACTGGGTATTTCTTATACCGAAGTTTGTGCATAATAAAGAAGAGCGTAATATGCAAGATGAGAGCCAGAGGGAAGATTAATTTGCATAATAGAGCCTTCGAGTTGCTGTGTTGATATGTAACTCTATGACAGCCCAGTGATGAACGACCTGTGGACCCGAGTGGCGGTAGTGGTGGTGGGGTTGGTGGTGGTAGGGGGGGTGGCGGTGGTGGTGCTGCTGCCGCCGCCGCCGAAGGTGGTGCTAGTGATGGTGTAAATGGTGATGGTGTAAGTGGTGATGACGCTGGGGATGGTGTAAATGGTGATGGTGCTGGGGATGGTGTAAGTGGTGATGGTGCTGGGGATGGTGTAAGTGGTGATGGTGCTGGGGATGGTGTAAGTGGTGATGGTGCTGGGTATGGTGTAAGTGGTGATGGTGCTGGGTATGGTGTAAGTAGTGATGGTGCTGGGTATTGTTTAAGTGGTGATGGTGCTGGGTATGGTGTAAGTGGCGATGGTGCTGGGGATGGTGTAAGTGGTGATGGTGCTGGGGATGGTGTAAGTGGTGATGGTGCTGGGGATGGTGTTAGTGGTAATGGTGCTGGGGATGGTGTTAGTGGTGATGGTGCTGGGGATGGTGTTAGTGGTAATGGTGCTGGGGATGGTGTTAGTGGGAATGGTGTTAGTGGTGATGGTGCTGGGGATGGTGTTAGTGGTGATGGTGCTGGGGATGGTGTTAGTGGTAATGGTGCTGGGGATGGTGTTAGTGGGGATGGTGTTAGTGGTGATGGTGCTGGGGATGGTGTTAGTGGTGATGGTGCTAGGGATGGTGTTAGTGGTGATGGTGCTGGGGATGGTGTTAGTGGTGATGGTGCTGGGGATGGTGTTAGTGGTGATGGTGCTAGGGATGGTGTTAGTGGTGATGGTGCTGGGGATGGTGTTACTGGTGATGGTGCTGGGGATGGTGTTAGTGGTGATGGTGCTAGGGATGGTGTTAGTGGTGATGGTGCTGGGGATGGTGTTAGTGGTGATGGTGTTAGTGGTGATGGTGCTGGGGATGGTGTTAGTGGTGATGGTGCTAGGGATGGTGTTAGTGGTGATGGTGCTGGGTATGGTGGTGGTTACTGGCGGCGGTCCCTGAGGCGGTGGCCACGTCGTTCATATTTGTTAATATGAAATATATCTTACACTGCAGAAGCTACTGTAGCTGTCCTGTGGACAACCGCAAAAAAGGCTAATAACTAGGCCTCAAAAGGGCTAACAGGAATGAATTTATCTATCTATCGATATATATTGTAAACTCATTACTTCGACTTAGAGTTTCTTTAAAGTAAGACTATTGTACATACAAATTTAAGTTATAATATTATGTAAGACGAGAAGAAGAAAGTATTGTATTCAAATACTTTACTATTAAAGATCGAAAATTTTTATTTTATTGGATTTAGTTTCCTAGTAAAATTTAAAACATTGTCTCTAGACTCCATAAGATACTAAGATAACTATTGTCCCAATACCTTGTTGCCTGTGAGGGGCGATCTTTGTTACAGGTTAAATACTAACGGAGTTTCTTTATAGAACTCCAAGGAATAAATGTTCCTCTTAAACCTTTACTCGCAACAGTAATAGAGTTGTGGATGAGTGGAACAAACTCCCGAGTACCGTCATAGAAGCTGAAACGTTGTGTAGCTTTAAAAATAGGTTAGATAAATACATGAGTGGATGTGGGTGGGTGTGAGTTAGACTTGACTAGCTTGTGCTAGTAGGCAGGATGCCGTACTCCTTCCTTAAGTGGATGTGTAGATGTATGGATGTGACCTAGACCTGACTAGGTTGGGTCAGTGGCATCAGCCGGTAGGCGACTTGGATCTGCCTCTCATGGGCCAGTAGGCCTGCTGCTGTGTTCCTTCTTTCTTATAGTTTTATTTTTTCCTAAATCTTACTTCCCGTCTTTTCTCCTAACTTCATTTATAATTCTGTCATACACTTCACGGCTACATTTAACAAACTATTCCTCTATAATTCTAACACAACTTTTGTTCCCTGCTCACATACGAAGTTTGTAACTCTGCATGCTCTCTGCTAATACTTAGATACCTATAATTCTATCATGCTCAAATTAAACTACTCAGTTTCTTATAATACCATATCCCACACCTGCTTTTTGCACCTTTTCCAAGTACTGGTCGACTTCCTCACCTGATTCCCTCATTCACTTCTCCACACTTACCTAGGGCTCCTTCCTTTCACAGTGATTGATTATTTTGCAATCGTTATCAAAACGTCTTGTATTTTGTATTAATATCAGTTTTTATTCAAATTTACGACATTGTGTTGATTGTAACAGTTATACATCGACACTCCTACAAAGAGTGGAGCGGAGCCTAGCCACGGTGTGGCTAGGCTCCGCTCCACAATATACATAACATATTTCTATGATTAGTAGGCATAAACACAACAGTTTCGGGTTTCTCATATTGCGGTTACATTAATTTTTGGATTTGTCAGTTATCTAGATTGCGTACTTTGGTTATCCACAGCCTGAGTCAGTCTTTAAAGATAATGTTCATACCTGTATATAATGAACGTCTGTGTCAACATTCTAGGAACTGAGGACAATATTGGTTTTCTTGGGACAGGTCCCACTTCTTTTATTTTATCAGAGCACACAATGAACGGATTCTCCTGCTATTACTCTGACCATCATTGAAAATGTAACTTTTCATGGAACCAAATTGGACTTTCTGGTTTGCTTAAATCTGCTTTCTTGTAATCGGAAGGATTTCTGAATATTTTTGAGTTTCCATTAACGTTTAATCTATCGATTTATGACATTCAGAAAAAAAGAGACATAGGCAACAAATAGGAACTTGCTATTTTTTTTCTGTTTGGAGTCTTAGAACCTGAACAGTAAAACCAAGCAGAATGGACAAATAATATAGACCAGCAGCACAACAGTAAGGACTGGCATTAAAGTCCAGCAGTAAGGACTGGCATTAAAGTCCAGCAGTAAGGACTGGCATTAAAGTCCAACAGTAAGGACTGGCATTAAAGTCCAGCAGTAAGGACTGGCATTAAAGTCCAACATTAAAAAATCAGGACTAGCAGTTCTAAGATAAGGCGTCATGTCACTGGGATACTTGGCTGCTCCTGTGGATGGTTCAATAATAACGTAAATAAATCACATAAAAACTAGCCATTTGGTTGTGACTTCGTAAATGACAGAACATGTTTGTATGGAAAACCTGCAAAAATCTCTCAAATCTGTGCTGTTAAGGATCAAGACAATTTACGGTATCTTACAATATCAATAATATGAATTCAGCACGTCTTTGAATGTGTTAGTCTCATCTGAAATATTGCATGTATTTATTGTATTTATTATAGAATTTGTGGCATATGCTTGTCTTGCTCTGGTAGTATACGAATAACTTTATACTGATAAATGAATGTGTTTATCGTTAGCTTATTCAGTACGTTCTATAAAGGAGCACATTCTTGCCTTTTATGCATGATATTACAAAAGTTCTTTCAAGTACACTGATTGTAAGTGAAAGTGATAAAAAATAATTCATGATACAATGCCTTTATTTTACTCAAAATTAACATATATTTTTTTATGTATGTGTAATATACTATCACAGTAGGTATAAAGGTCAATATATCCCAAATACCTCTCATGTTAACCTCCGCCTGTGTTGAATCCAGTACAGTGTTAGCTGCGGCTGAGATAAGAATATTCATACACTGACAAACCACACAGTGAATTATGGCAGCATTTAAGGGTATGTTCATATATTGATCTCCTCCCCGTAAAGTGCGGTAGAAGAAAAAAGAACCAGTCATCTTCAACCGAGCAACAATATGTAGAGATTATGGGTGTTATAACTTGGGGGGGAGGATATTTTCGCAAGAGATAATTCATGGATAAGCTGGTGCCGCAACTCCTGTAAACAAGGAAGCACCAGCACACATTTACACCTGCACCACGTAAAACACACAAGTATTCCTCCCAGAATGTTTGTTTAATCCATCGATCGTAGCCGGCCCCGTAAGTTGGCACTGACATGGTCAGGTAAACATGAATCACTTAGTCTAGGGTGAAATAGGTTCTTTGTAGTCGCGCAGATCATCAGCCTGTGTAACAACTCATCGAGGACTCTAAAGAAAAGAATATAAAGCCACAAAACCGTGGCTGGAGCAATTCAGAATAACCCGCACTTAAGAGAGGAACTATGTGACGACGTTACGGTCCTTCCTGCATTATTGTAAAGTCACAAGTAGATGAATTTGGATGGGTATATATAAGAAGGCAATTATAACTGAACATAGACAAGAGCAAAGTGGTGAGAGTAGCAAAAACTTTAGACAATGAAAGACTAAATATCAGATAACAAATAGTCACTCAGTACATATGACAATTACATCTACCTAATAAGCTGCAGGTCATTAGAGCATATTGCAGTAGAGTAATAATCATTTGTCCGAGAGGTGAACAGTAGCTTGGTGGTGGATGGTTCGGCTCATAACCTAAGGATCCCAAGTTCGATCCCAGACTGGCCTGTGATAGTCTTATAGCTGCTAACATGGTTCTCCTAGCAGTGAATTGTTAGTAAACTGTTGTAGATCACTTCCTGATGTAGTGGATGGCTGAGGCAGCTAGAGTAACACTTATTAGCCTTTACAATAAAATGTGTATACTTTGTACATGTATTTATAGAAATGAAGATAATTATTTTTATTATAAATCGGAGAGAGATATCTCACGCATAAGAGTCGAGAGACCTCACCTAGGGAGGCTGAGAAACACGAGGGATCAAGAGAGACATCTCACATCTTTCACAAGGAGGCGCAGACAACTCTCACAGTCTTCCACAGCAATAGTAACCACAGTGATCTTGCCAGACATTGCCACATAGCGTCACTTCTCGAACATTTGGCTGCCAAGATGTCGTGAAATTAGTTACAGAATTTTAATTGTTTCCTTGTATGAATTAATGACTGCCTTCTGAGTCGTCCTGTACGAGATAAAAATATTCAGATAACCTGCACAAATAACTCGCGGGTTATTTGTGTATTCCAGTCACGGTTTTGTGCCTTTTGTTCTTCGGATATAAATGTTTATGAGGGGCAGACTTAGGCATATTCTGAGGCTTATGTTTTATTGGGCTCCTTTTTACTAAGATATCGCTAGTAAAATTTTATCTTATTAGAGACCTTATTTTTAGGTTTCCTCGTAAAGATTACATCTTGCTGAAGTCTCTGATTTTAATGTATCCTTAAAATCATTGTAATTTAAGTTCCCTCTTCCACCTCACCTGAAACTTTCATCGTCACAGATAAGTCTCACTTTCCAGAGCAAACATTAGACGACGGTGAGGACCATCCTGGGCTAGTATCAAGTCAGGTAGTGGCTTACTGGCCCAAACATCGTCCAAACTTTCCCCTTCAAAATGAAGGTTACTGTATAATAATTATTGAAACCACTGTACTGGTACTCTTTTTTTTTCTTTTGTTATTATTTTCTAGTGCTAAATTATTGTTTTCACTGGGCAGTGACACTCCCTATTTGCCAATTTTAGATCCAATATACTTGTTTTGAACACGCTGGCCGTCTTCCACTGAGGCAGGGAGACCCCAAAAAGAAACACTTTCACCATCATTCACACTGTCACTGTTTTGCCAGAGGCGCGCAGATACGACAGTTTAGATGTCACTCTAAACAGCAAATATTCCAGATCCCTTCATTAGAGTGCAGACACTGTACTTCCCACCTCCAGGATTCAAGTCCAGCTAACCGGTTTACCTGAATACCTTCACAAAATATTACCCTGCTCACACTCCAGCAGCTCGTCAAGTGCCAAAAACCATTCGTCTCCACTCCTATCTAACACGCTCACACATGCCTGCTGCATGTCCAAGCCACTTGCACCCAAAACCTCTTTTACTCCCTCCCTCCATTCTTTCCTAGGACGACCTCTACCCCTTCTTCCTTCAACTACAGATTTATACACCCTCCAAGTCTTTCTATTGTGCTACATCCTCTCTAGATGACCAAACCACCTAAACAACCCCTCCTCCGCCCTCTGAATAACACTTTTAGCAACTGCACACCTCCTAATCTCCACACTGCGAGTTCTCCACTGCCTCCAGCCTCCTCCTCCACTGCAAAATTCACAACCCATCCTTCACACCCATATAAGAGTGTTAGTACCACTATACACTACTTTCATACATTCCCTTGTTTGTCTCCATTGAAAACGTTCTTTGTCTCCACAGACACCTCATTGCACTACCCATCTTTTTCCTTTCATCAATTCTGTGGTTTACCTCACCTTTCATAAACCCATCCACTGACAAGTCAACTCCCAAATATCTGAACACATTCACCTCTTCCATACTCCCTCCAGTCTGATATCCATTTTTTCCTTATCAAACTCGTTTGATACCCCTCATCACCTTACTCTTATCTATGTTCACTTTCAGCTTCCTTTACACACCTTCCCAAACTCGTCCAATAATCTTTTCAACTTCTCTTCAGAATCTCCCAGAAGCACAGTATCATCAGCAAAAAGTATCTGTGTTAACTCCCATTTTGTACTTGATTCTGCATATTTTAATCCCACACCTCTCCCCAACGCTCTAACATTGACTTTTTTACAATCCCATCTACAAATGTGGTAAACAACCATACCTTGAGTATACCTGGAGAGGGTTTTGGGGGTCAATGCCCGCGCGACGTGGTCTGTGACTAGGCCTCATGGTGGATCAGGGATGGTTAGGTACTGACTTTAGGTGCCTGTCCAGCACTTTCTTGAAGACAGCCAGGGGTCTAGTGGTAATCCCCTTTACGTATGCTGGGAGGCAGTCTTGGGCCCCTGTTGTCTCTTATGGTGCTAGTGGCGCCCCTGCTTTTCATTGAGGGGATGTTGCACCGTCTGCCGAGTCTTTTGCTTTCATAGGGAGTGATTTTTGTGTGCAAGTTTGGTAATAATCCCTGTAGGATTTTAAAAGTATATAATCATGCATCTCTCCCTCCTGCGTTCCAGGGAGTACAAGTTGAGGAACTTCAAGCGTTCCTAGTAACTGAGGTGTTTTATCGCAGTTATGTGTGCCGTGAAGGTTCTCTGTACCGTCAGCAATTTCACCTGCCTTGAAAGGTACTGTTTGTGTGCAGGAATATTCCAGCCTAGATAGAACAAGCTACCTGAATAGTCATCATGGACTTGGCATGTCTAGTTCTGAAAGCTTCCATTATCCATCCTGTCATTTTTCTAGCGTATGTGATTGATACAATGTTGTAGACTTTGAAAGTGAGATCCTCTGACATTATCACTCCATGGTCTTTTACATTAGTTTTTCGCTCTATTGTGTGGTTGGAATTTGTTTTGTACTCCGATATAGTTTTAATTTCCTCACGTTTTCCATACCGGAGCAATTGAAATTTCTCCTCAATGAACTTCATATTGTTTTCTGCGGCCCATTTAAAGATTTGGTTGATGTCCGCCTGGAGTCTTGCGGTGTCTTCAGTGGAGGACATTACGCGTCCCTGTCTAAGACTTACTTTTCCTGGAAAATAATCTCCATCTCTCCTACATACCCTGAGTCACGTGCATCCTCTTATTTATTTTCAGCTACACCATATTTACATGGTTACCAATAGCCTGACTGTTCAAAGACCGAGCAGCGGTTAGGGGACGGCGGTTCGAGTTTCCAACGAATTCTTGAGCTGAATGACACACAAGGGTTTAACGCTTCTTGAAAAACAATACACTATGGTATCTTCACCTATTGTCTGCCACCACCTGGGCCAGGGTGGCAGCAGGTGGTGGGCGGGGATGGCAGCATGTCGTGGGCGGGGGCTGGCAGCAGGTGGTGGAGGTGGGCGATGATGGAAGCAGGTGGTGGTGGTGGGCGTGGGTGGCAGCAGGCAGTGGGCGGGGGTATCAACATGTGGTGGATGGGGATGGCAGCAAGTTGTTGGCTGGGGTGGCAGCAAGTGGTAGGAGGGTGCATCAGCAAGTGGTGGGTGGGGGTACCAGCAAGTCGTGGGCGGGAGTGTCGTGTGGGTGTAAGGAAGGCGCACCATTGGCTTCACGTCTCACGTAATTCATAATATTGGCAATATTCATGCGGCAGGAAGCCAGCCACAGCCACGAATGTAAATAGCCCGGAAGTGAAGCCGTAAGTCGCATTATTTGCGTGTTCACCACAACTCCAGAAGCGGCACTGCCTGTGAGACCAGTAGCGGCACTGCCTGTGAGGCCAGTAACGGCACTGCCTGTGTGGCCAGTAGCGGCATTGCCTGTGAGGCCAGTAGCGGCACTGCCTGTGGGGCCAGCAACGGCATTGCCTGTGATTCCAGTACGGCAGTGTGTCGCCAGTAGCGGCACTGCCTGTGTGGCCAGTAACAATAATGCCTGAGTGTCCTGTTGCGACACTGCCTTTGACGTCAGTAGCGGCATTGCCCGTTAGACCAGTAGTGGCACTGCTTGTGAAATACACATGTGAATTACTGCATTTTGTAGTTGCAGCAAGAACTTGTTTTGCCAAGTGCAGTGGTAGGGCAAACCTCCAACATCTTGGTCGATCTGTGCAACCGTTGCTTCTTGCAGGACCCATGTTGCTGCGGGACCCTCTTCTTGGGGACAATCCCCTACTCCTCCTCTCTCGGGGACTCGTCCTGCCTTGCCTTTTGCCCTCTTTCCTGTGGCATCACCACTTTCCAGGCTACAGCCGACCCTGACTGCTCGCCACTGTCGCCCTCCCATAAGTAGAATAGAAGTTTGTGAGGGGTTATGAGGACGGAAGGGCCTGCAATGGCATTGTGTCTGTCAGGAAAAGTGTGGTGGGAACACAGAATGAGAAGGAAGAACGTCCTGCTTCTTCCATGAATTATCCGGCAGTTGGCAACATCTGATAGCTCACAGCTGGTGCTCTGCCTCTCTGGGACTCCGCCAGGGGCCAGAGATTCCCAATTTGCTTCTGATTTCTCTGGTTGCGGGAAGGCCCAGAAACAGGAGAGCCAGGCCTTTGCAGTGTGTAGAATGCTCTATTTTCCATGGACCCTTCTCGTGCCCTGAAAAATGGTTGAAAGACGAAAGCACAGTCTTTGCAGCAATCCACGGAGCACCGTTCTTCTGTTTCCACCAGGGACAGCTTACCACGTGTTCACCCACGTAAAAGAGAACGAGACACTCCTTCCAGAGGAAGTTATCCATAAGCCGCTCAACGTTTTCTGGTTAAAGCTCTGAAGATTTAAGAATAAGATAACCTATTTTCCAGTGGGCCAGGCCCTCTATAACCAGCTTGAGGTTGTCGATAGGCACAATTTGCAAGCTGAATCTGTGTCTCAATGCCACACCTTGAAGGTACAACAGGCCGACTCTGCTGGTAGCATTTCCTCTGAACGTTATCGAAGAAGCGGCTTTCTAGATCTCCTTTGACTCGAAGTATTTATTGTCTTGTGCATTGGAGATGTCGGGGCATAAGGCCCTACTACTACAACAAGTATTGCTACTACCACAAGTACTGCAGCTACCACTAATAGTACTACTATTACTACCTACAACGATTATTTTATGGTTTGCACCTCACTCTAATACCGATATATACCCACTGTGTCCCTCTATCTTTTGTAACATCTTGACAAAGCTCCTGGAAAGCGAAACGTTGCCAAAACAAAATATCGCATTAGTTGCACATGTGTCCTTTTACCTAACAAGTATCACATTACTAATGGTACACAATACCAAAGTTCACCTTGAATGTATTGTACAACAATCAATAAAATCTGAGATCGAAACCAAGATATTCCTCAGAGTAATTGTAAAAATGGGTTTAAAGTTGCTTTCACGTTTTTCTTTCCTCTAACATGTTTGAAAAACGAGAGTTTTGTGATACCTTTGATGTAGCGTATAATTATTCTATCAAATTTTCGTTTGTCATTGTTTGTTTTTATCTAGCTTTCTCTCTGTGTGACTCTGTTTATATAGTATTGTTGTCAGGTTCAGTAGTCAATTTTATTGTATGACTATTTTATGTCTCTGGCCTATGATCTCAACTAGTGAGTGGATGTCGAGGCATAATGCTGGTAAATACGTGCATAAATACTTAAATATACAGAAAAAGCTTTCATTGGGACCGTTTCGCTCAAAGTTTAGCTTTATGAAGTTCAACCCTGAGCGAAACGCAGTCCCAGTACAAGCTTATTCTGCATATTGTGTCTATATCCATAATTTAGAATTCTGATTTAAACTCCGTGGTCGCACCTCTTCATGAACCTAACTTGAGTAAGGTCTACCACATTAATCAGATTAAAATAATACTCTTTGAGTCACCTACGGTCCCAGTAATAACTTTGTTCTCTGTCCCCGAACCTGTTGACGATTTCCCCGGATTCGCCTTTTGTCATTCCTTCGTAAGTATGGTGTCATTTGTTAAATTCACACTTTTGTTTTAACATTTTTCCCCATACTTCCTCAACATCGTATCGAGCTGATCGGTTTAGTTAAAATTACTGACACCCTGATGTATCTGAAACACTTTATATGGGAATAAAATATTTTTGACTGGTGATGCACAGGTGTTACTCGTGCAGATGATTGTCTTAAAATCTAAAAAGAAAAACGTTGTTATTTTGTAAATGAGCACCATTATAATCTTGCGCTGCGGCTTTAAAAGCCGTCATAAAGTTTAGGTCTTTAAAAACATTCGCTTTTATTACAATAGTGGCATACAATACCGACAAGAATAAGACATGAAACTCTATGGCATTTTATTTCCAGAACTTTTCACGAAGATGTTTCGGTACTAACGATACTCAAGTGTTGCACATGTGTCTATTTCCTCTACCTGTCGGTACTGTGTACTACCAGGGTATTTTGGTACAGAACTCAGGTTTGAGTTTTGAGAAGTACATGCCTAGCATGGGCCAGTAAGCCTGCTAGTAGACCCAGCCTCCTGTGACGCCATCTGCAGCCGCCACACCTCGCCTCTGGTCCAGTATACATAGCGCCCATCATTGTAACTCATCTTCAGAGGTATTAAACCGCGGTAATGAATAACTTGTAGGAAGGTTGAGGGATTGAACACTTCAGTCTCTTTGTCAACTGTCACCAATATTTTTCTCACGACTATATTCGACTAAAGAAACCTGCTGAGTAGGCAAAATAAAGATACCACAGTCTTGTGTTTTATTCTTATACCTTCAGAATGTTGCTCTGGGTCTTCCGGAATCTTCAAAACATTTGACTGGGTCGTTAAGAGCCTTCAAAATAAAATATGTGTAAGATCTAGGTATCTTAACTTGATAGACGAGTCGCCATCCAGTGACTTTATCAATGCAACACTTGAACATAAACGGAAGATTGTAAAAGAGAAGGTAATCAGTCCCTCAATCACGTGTCTAACTCTTCATCGTGTCGGTAATGTATACCAATGACATACTTCCTGTCAGACACAGCATTATCATAGAATCTTGGTTCAGAGGATATCCATACTTAATTCTGTGGGACTGGGGGATTGATTACCTACTCTTCTTCAGTCTTCTGTTTATGTCCTTGTATTGTATTGATAAAGCCACTGGATGGCGAAACGTCTACCAAATTATTATACTGAGATGTTGCTCACGTCTCTAATTCATTTTTAATTAGGCTGTTTAACCACGTTATCTAGTTTTTTCTCCCACGTCAAATGAGTGGTCAGGACTCGTTCCAGGAGGCTAACTCATGTATGACTGAAACTCACGTAGAGAGAAACTGAAGAATTTTTCCTGACAAAATGTCACCATGAAAATAATACCTAGAGGAAGGTCGTGGCTCTCTGTTAAGTACCTGAATCCTCTCGAGTGGATTTAGTGTGATACATGCTTAACCTTCTTAATTGTTCACTTCTTGATCGTCTTAAGAGATTGTTAGCATTTTTGTCGACTTGAGAGAGTGCTCGCTTCTTGGTCGTCTTGAGAGAGTGCTCGCTTCTTGGTCCCTTGATTGCTCACTTGACGGTCTGAGATCCTGTGCTTCTTAGTCGTCTTGAGCGATTGTTTTGTCCTTGATCATTATGATTGTTCTCCACTTGGTCATGATTGTTCTACTCTTGGACGTCATGACTGTCTTCTCGGTCATTTGAGTGTTCGCTTCTTGGTATTCCAGGAGTTAGTTCCAGTGGATGTTATCATCGTCTGGTACTGACTCTCGCAATGCCAAGTGAGGTACTTCACTAGTACCACATGGTAATTAGCAATTACAAATTTTATGTCAAAAAAGAAGAGTTTGGTTTTCTTGGCCTTGTTCATAACGAAAGCAACCTAAAATCAGTACCTGACCAACCGGGCTGTAGTTCGTACGTCGATTTGCGTGCGGCCAGCACTAACAGCCTGGTTGATCAGACCCTAATCCACCACGAGGCCTGGTCATAGACCGGGTTGTGGGGGCGTTAACCCTCGAAACCCTCTCCAGGTATACTCCAGGTATACCATAATTTACCTTTTCTCTAGCGACAAGCCTCGTCATGCACGGAGTCGTACTTTATGGATCAGAATCGCGTATAGCGATTCTGATCCATATGACAGAAACCACAGTACAAGGTTGTATATTTTAACCTTCAGCTGAAAATCCTCTTTATCTCTTAATGTGGGAACCTCAGTTGTAGGTGGAAATATCAAAAAGGAACTTAATACACATATATTAATCTCCAGATAGTTGGTAGACATCTTAATTTTAATTACACTTAAGTAGAGTTGTTAATATTCGGGAAGATTTATGTTTAGTGAAAATTTAGTATCGATGAATGGCTGCCACTGTAATAGATAGTTTGTATCCTCTCTGTATTTGCTCAGAGCAACGAAATTTGGAGCCTTTGTGCCTGCAGGTAAAGTTAATTCATTCTTTTTTGGGGGGATGGATAAACTTTTTTCATTCAGTTGGGCTGATCTGCTTGTTGGGATTTTTATATTTAAATTCCTGCCTCCAATACCTTCATAAAACACACACACACACATACACATACACACACACAAACACACACACACACACACACACACACACACACACACACACACACACACACACACACACACACACACACACACACACACACACAGCGGGGTCCCACAGGGGTCAGTCCTAGGACCAGTGCTGTTTCTGGTATTTGTGAACGACATGACAGAAGGAATAAACTCTGAGATGTCACTGTTTGCAGATGACGTGAAGTTGATGAGAAGAATTCATTCGATCGAACACCAGACAGAACTACAAAGGGATCTGGTCAGGCTGCAGACCTGGTCCAGCAATTGGCTCCTGGAGTTCAATCCCACCAAGTGCAAAGTCATGAAGATTGGGGAAGGGCAAAGAAGACCGCAGACGGAGTACAGTCTAGGGGGCCAGAGACTACAAACCTCACTCAAGGAAAAAAATCTTGGGGTGAGTATAACACCAGGCACATCTCCTGAAGCGCACATCAACCAAATAACTGCTGCAGCATATGGGCGCCTTGCAAACCTCAGAACAGCATTCCGACACCTTAATAAGGAGTCGTTCAGGACCCTGTACACCGTGTACGTTAGGCCCATATTGGAGTATGCGGCACCAGTTTGGAACCCACACCTAGCCAAGCACGTAAAGAAACTAGAGAAAGTGCAAAGGTTTGCAACAAGACTAGTCCCAGAGCTAAGAGGTATGTCCTACGAGGAGAGGTTAAGGGAAATCAACCTGACGACACTGGAGGACAGGAGAGATAGGGGGGACATGATAACGACTTACAAAATACTGAGAGGAATTGACAAGGTGGACAAAGACAGGATGTTCCAGAGACTGGACACAGCAACAAGGGGACACAGTTGGAAGCTAAAGACACAGATGCATCACAGGGATGTTAGGAAGTATTTCTTCAGCCACAGAGTAGTCAGGAAGTGGAATAGTTTTGGAAGAGATGTAGTGGAGGCAGGATCCATACATAGCTTTAAGCAGAGGTACGATAAAGCTCATGGTTCAGGGAGAGTGACCTAATGGCGACCAGTGAAGAGGCGGGGCCAGGAGCTTGGACTCGACCCCTGCAACCTCAACTAGGTGAGTACAACTAGGTGAGTACACAGGCTAAGGAAGGAAGGAAAGAGGAGAGACAACAAGAAATGATTGTGAAGTATGTGAGGAACTCAACAAGAGATTCAAAGAAGTGTTCACAGAGGAGACAGAAGGGGCTCCAGAAAGACGGAGAGGTGGGGTACACCACCAAGTGCTGGACACAGTACACACAATCGAGGAAGAAGTGAAGCGGCTTCTGAATGAACTAGATACCTCAAAGGCAATGAGGCCGGATAACATCTCTCCATGGGTCCTGAGAGAGGGAGCAGAGGCGCTATGTGTACCCTAACAACAATATTCAATACATCTATCGAAACAGGGAAATTGCCTGAGGCATGGAAGACTGCAAATGTAATCCCAATCTTTAAAAAAGGAGACAGACATGAAGCACTAAACTACAGACCAGTGTCACTGACATGTATAGTATGCAAAGCCATGGAGAAGATTATCAGGAGAAGAGTGATGGAACATCTAGAAAGGAATGATCTTATCATCAGCAGCCAACATGGTTTCAGGGACGGGAAATCCTGTTTCACAAACCTACTGGAGTTCTATGACAAGGTGACAACAGTAAAACAAGAGAGAGGGGTGGGTGGATTGCATTTTCTTGGACTGCAAGAAGACGTTTGACACAGTTCCACACAAGAGATTAGTGCAAAAACTGGAGGACCAAGCAGGGATAACAGGGAAGGCACTACAATGGATCAGGGAATACTTGTCAGGAAGACAGCAGCGAGTCATGGTGCGTGAAGAGGTGTCAGAGTGGGCACCTGTGACCAGCGGGGTCCCACAGGGGTCGGTCCTAGGACCAGTGCTGTTTCTGGTATTTGTGAACGACATAACGGAAGGAATAGACTCCGAAGTGTCCCTGTTTGCAGATGACGTGAAGTTGATGAGAAGAATTCATTCGATCGATGACCAGGCAGAACTACAAAGGGATCTGGACAGGCTGCAGACCTGGTCCAGCAATTGGCTCCTGGAGTTCAATCCCACCAAGTGCAAAGTCATGAAGATTGGGGAAGGGCAAAAAAGACCGCAGACGGAGTACAGTCTAGGGGGCCAGAGACTACAAACCTCATTCAAGGAAAAAGATCTTGGGGTGAGTATAACACCAGGCACATCTCCTGAAGCGCACATCAACCAAATAACTGCTGCAGCATATGGGCGCCTTGCAAACCTCAGAACAGCATTCCGACATCTTAATAAGGAATCGTTCAGGACCCTGTACACCGTGTACGTTAGGCCCATAATGGAGTATGCGGCACCAGTTTGGAACCCACACCTAGCCAAGCACGTAAAGAAACTAGAGAAATTGCAAAGGTTTGCAACAAGACTAGTCCCAGAGCTAAGAGGTATGTCCTACAAGGAGAGGTTAAAGGAAATCAACCTGACGACACTGGAGGACAGGAGAGATAGGGGGGACATGATAACGACATACAGAATACTGAGAGGAATTGACAAGGTGGACAAAGACAGGATGTTCCAGAGATTGGACACAGTAACAAGGGGACACAGTTGGAAGTTGAAGACTTAGATGAATCACAGGGATGTTAGGAAGTATTTCTTTAGTCACAGAGTTGTCAGGAAGTGGAATAGTCTGGGAAGTGATGTAGTGGAGGCAGGATCCATACGTAGCTTTAAGAAGAGGTATGACAAAGCTCATGGAGCGGGAAGAGCGACCTAGTAGCGGCCAGTGAAGAGGCGGGGCCAGGAGCTGTGACTCGATCTCTGCAACCACAACTAGGTGAGTACACACACACACACATTTATATTATATTATATATATATATATATATATATATATATATATATATATATATATATATATATATATATATATATATATATATATATATATATATATATATATATATATATATATATATATTTATATATATATATATATATATATATATATATATATATATATATATATATATATATATATATATAGATTTGTGTGTGTGTGTGTGTGTGTGTGTGTGTGTTTGGTTTATTTTGGGCTTGCCTCATTTTTGCAAGTCTAGCAAAAGCATTTCTTCTTAATTTCACCACTAAATATTTACTTGTCATAGTATTTACCTTACTGAAACCAGCATCATATTAATGCTTTCTTTCAAACAGCCAGCTTCCCATCCCCGTAGGTCTGAGATTATACTGCCAATATAGATCCTCACACTAGTAATTCAGATGCTTAATCTATTAAATTACTAGCGCAGTGGATCTCCATCCCAGTAAATTTAATAATAATGGTAGAATTACCGACAAAACGTTATGTAAATGGACATAGATGCAACTACCGTTATAAAGCTCCAGGAGCTCTGTCTAGCCGGCTTTGTCAAGCCAGCCTGGAGAGCGACACGTTGCCACAATAAAATGTTACATCAGTTGCATCTGTGTCCATTTATCTAGTTAATATACTACACAGCCTATTTCCAGCCTAAGAGGGCCTTGCAGGTTCTTAGAGGCATTGCAGGCCAAAAGTTTAGCAGATCACATCAGTAGCAAAACCACAAACTACAGCCTAGCTTATCAGTCGTAAAGTTCCCAAATTTGTCAGCAGGCGCCGGTAGATCCAACAGCGACTTCTTTATGTCTCTTCGTTGAATATAGATTCACTTCATCGTCATTATCATCAAAATTACAATCCTAAGGCATTCCTTATCATTTACACCCACATCATCATCATTCACATCATCACCACAACAACCATCATCACAAGCACCTTCATCATCACTACGCACCTCATTTCCATCATCTCAATAATCCATATTAGTTTATATTTATCATTTCAGCCTTATCCTCATTAACAGCCTAAATCGGATCAGAATTACCAGCAATAATTGGACGTCATCACAAAATTATCTCTCGGAGTGATTCAATTAGCTGTATAATTCTGAATGAGAAGATTTAACAGATGTAACCTGAATTATTTGCCTTGTGTGTAAAAGCTGGTGTACTCTTCTTTCCTGAGTGAAATATGGGTATTGTTTGTCTCAAGCATTATATATATATATATATATATATATATATATATATATATATATATATATATATATATATATATATATACAGTAGACCATCGATTGAAATGGTTTCCTTTAAAACATTTTCTCCATTACATCATTGTCAAATTGCGGTATATTTTCATTTTATACTTCGTAAAATTCAATTTAAACGGTTCTGCTTCTCGGTAGGGAAAGAATTTCAGCGCCGCAAGTTAGGCAGTCTGCCTACCACTCACTACACAGTGCTCGGTATATACGCGGTAAATACACAGTGCTCGGCATTGTCTGTGAATCGAGTTTTGGTCTTTTCATTACCATACACTGCATCTGCCAACAAACCATGGTGCCCAGGAGGTATGCAAGTGATGCAGGAAGTGGCAAGACAAAGTGAAAAAAGTTCAAGTCTTGGAATTATGAATAAAATCGAGATATTAGATAAGCTTAAATGTGGTGCCTGTGTAGTGGACATGGCAAGAGCTTATGGCCTTAATGAAGCGTCGGTTTGTATGATTAAAAAGTGAAGCAAGTATTCGGGCTTGGGCAATGAATAACACGGGCTATCGTCTGATTTACTGACTTGACTGATTTAATGAATGACTGACTTACTGATTCACCTGATTTACTGATTTACAGAATGACTTGACTGATTTACTGAATGCCTTACTTGACTGATTTACTGAATGCATTACTTGACTGATTTACTGAATGCCTTATTTTACTGATTTACTGACTTGAATGAGTGACCTACTGACTTGAATGAATATCCTACTAAATTGAATGACTGTACTGACTTAACTGACTGACCTACTGACTCATTTGACTGGAATAACTGACTGACTGGACTACCATCCACCTCAGCCCAGATGAGCCTCAGCATGCCTCTCTCCTCCCTCCTTCACAATCATCGACAAACATCAGCAACCACAATTTAAGGTAATAAATATTTCTGTTGCTTTTGTAGCTTTGAAAAACAGAAAAAAATACATAACGGCAATGAACAACAATTGCATTTTCATTTTTATTTGCGTAAGATTTGCAGACCTTAAAAAAAAAAAAAAAAAAAAAAAAAAAAATTGTTTGGCTTTTTGGGGATTCTAGGAACGTAACCCTATTTTTCCCTTAAGTTCTTCAATTCCTTAAACACGGATTCGTCTAACTGCGTGAGTATATATATATATATATATATGTCGTGCCGAATATGTAAAACTGGTCAATTAGCAAGAACTCATTTAAAATTAAGTCCTTTCTAAAATTTTCTCTTATACAAACCATACCCCCGGCCGGGATTGAACCCGCGGTCATAGAGTCTCAAAACTCCAGCCCGTCGCGTTAGCCACTAGACCAGCTAGCCACAATAAGATTCATCCAACTAGGTATATTTCTACACCATAGGAAAGTTAGCACAGGCACCTCTGTGACCACAAATGCAAGTTTTTACAGACGAATCTCCAGCTAGCGTGGCCGTGACGAACTCTAGCTCAAGTCCCTTCACTGCCGTCAACATGACTCAAGAAATCGTAATGACACGATTGCAAATAAACCATACCCCCGGCCGGGATTGAACCCGCGGTCATAGAGTCTCAAAACTCCAGCCCGTCGCGTTAGCCACTAGACCAGCTAGCCACAATAAGATTCATCCAATAAGTTCGTCACGGCCACGCTAGCTGGAGATTCGTCTGTAAAAACTTGCATTTGTGGTCACAGAGGTGCCTGTGCTAACTTTCCTATGGTGTAGAAATATACCTAGTTGGATGAATCTTATTGTGGCTAGCTGGTCTAGTGGCTAACGCGACGGGCTGGAGTTTTGAGACTCTATGACCGCGGGTTCAATCCCGGCCGGGGGTATGGTTTATTTGCAATCGTGTCATTACGATTTCTTGAGTCATGTTTTCTCTTATACGTATAAAGATATATTTTTTTCATTAATGTTGATGTAAAAATTTTTAATTTTGCACCAAAAGAATCTTTGAAAACTTACCTAACCTTATTATAACAAGAACAATTTATTTTAGCCTAACCCAACTAAATATATTTTAGATTTGTTTACAATAATTTAATACTAAACAAACACAGTGAAATATATTTTTTTCGTTAGGTTCAGAATGATTTTGGCGAAATTATTGCATACACAAATTTTCACTTGTCCTATATGGCAAGATGAGCGTTGCTATTTAAGCCAAGATCGCAAGTTCTGACTATTCGGCACGACATACATATATATATATACAATATATATATATATATATAATATATATATATATATATATATATATATATATATATATACACATTATATATATATACATTATATATATACATATATATACATATATATATATACATGTATATATCTATTATGTATATATATATATTTATGTATATATATATATATGTCGTGCCGAATACGCAGAACTTGCGATCTTGGCTTAAATAGCAACGCTCATCTTGCCATATAGGGCAAGTGAAAATTTGTGTATGCAATAATTTCGTCAAATTTATTCTGAACCTAACGAAAAAAATATATTTCATTGTGTTTATTTAGTATTAAATTATTGTAAACGTATCTAAAATCTATTTAGTTGGGTTAGGCTAAAATAAATTGCGCTTGTTATAATAAGGTTAGGTAAGTTTTCTAAGATTCTTTTGGTGCAAAATTAAAATTTTTTACATTACCATTAATGAAAAAAATATATCTTTAAACGTATAAGAGAGAATTTTAGAAAGGACTTAATTTTAAATGAGTTCTTGCTAATTGACCAGTTTTGCATATTCGGCACGACATATATATATATATATATATATATATATATATATATATATATATATATATATATTATATATATATATATATATATATATATATATATATATATATATCACAAATCACCACTACCACCATTACATATCACCACCACCAACACCACAAACTTCCACTGCCACCACCATTACTGCTACCACTTCCACTACTTTTACCACTCCTACCACTACCACTACTACCATCATTACTGCCATGTAAACCACACAATAACCAAATTCTGTAAACTCAGCATTGTAATCCTTATAGAGAATAAACTTTGAATTTGAATCCCCACTACCACCACCCCAACCACCAATACCTCCACCCCTACCACCAGTACCACCACCCATACCACCACTAAATACCAAACCCATCGCCACTAAATACCAACCCATCAACCACTAAATTCTACCCCCACCACCCCCATCACTAGTAACTACCACCCCACCTCCACAACAATCCCCTCTGTCCCCCAAAACTACCATCATTATCACCCCTACCACCACCACCCTTTGACACTACTACCTACTACCCCACCCACTATCCTATTAACCTCACCACCACCACAAGCACCACTCAACAGCACAACCACTACAACCACAACCTACCACGACGACTACCACCACCCACTACCACCACCATTTCTACAACATACGACGACCACCAACTAGGCTGTTACTGCAAGCGGCCAGCAGTAGCAGCCTGGTTGATTAGGCCCTGATCCACCGGGAGGTCTTGTCGTGGACCGGGCCGCGGGGGCGTTGACCCCAAAACAACTTCCAGGTAGACTCCAGGTAGGAAGGCCACTACCATCACCTCCACAATCAAAATCACCATTAACGTAGACACCACGTCACGGAAGCCACACCATCACTATTAACAGCGCCATCACCACCACTTCCACAACACTATACAACCACCACCACTAGCAGCGCCATCACCACCACCACTACTTTCACAACACCATACCACCACCACCACTAGCAGTGCCATCACCACCACTGCCACAACACCATACCACCACCACTAGCAGTGCTATCAGAACCACCATTACTTTCACAACACCGTACCACCATCACCACCACTAGCAGCGCCATCACCACCACTTTCACAGCACCATACGACCTTCACTACTAGCAGCGCCATCACCACCACCACCACTACTTTCACAGCACCATATCACTATCACCACTACTTTCACAGCACCATACCACTATCACCACTACTTCCACAACACCATACCACCACCACCACTAGCAGAGCCATCACCACCACCACTACTTTCACAACACCATACCACCACCACTACTTTCACAACACCATACCACCACCACTAGCAGCACCATCACCACCACTTCAACACCATACCACCACCATTAGCAGCGCCATTACCACCACCATTACTTTCACAACACCAAACCATCATCACCACAACTTGCAAAAACCATCGTGTAACGTTTTATCGCGGACTATATTACGGATTAAACTATATTCCATGTGTATGCACATAGAAATTATCCTCTTGATGTTTCTAATTGAAGATTTATGCACTTTATCGCTAAAGAAAGAACACTTTTGAGTTATCAAGAGTGCATTAAGGAGACAGGACTGGCAATGACGCTTATCATCAGGGCAGACTGACCCAGGTTGTTTCCAAGAGAAAAACTGTAGATGACAGTTAACGACTGTGAAACAACTAAGCCAATTGAGGTATATACTAGCATGCATCTCCTGTGTGTGTTTGCATATGGATCTGTGTTAGTGAGGGATGTGTGTTGCATATGTATGAGTGAATGCATTTGCGTACGTATGAATGCGAATGATTTGTGTTTAGCATATGTATGTGTGCATGATTGGTGGGTGTGTCACTAGTTTTTGTTTGCATATGCATGAATGGTGTGTTTGTGTGAATGTGGTGTGTATGTATTTCCATATTTGTATGTGTGTGGGGGGATGTGTGGGTTGAGTGAGTGTGGGTTTGTCTTTAAAATAATGTTTAAGAATGTTCTCTTGCACTGAAAGATATAGAATTACCTCTTAACGTGAATTTATCTTAACTTGTAGCTGAAGTTGTGGGTATTATTTTCGTCTGAAGATTTGTCTCCAAATTGTTCCAGCCGCAGTATTGGTCTTTTACTCTTCAGGAAATTTATTGTAGCTATTAGCTAAAGTTGCCAGTCTAGTTTCCTCTAGGCACACATAGTTAAAAGACTGTTGCAATAATTATGTTTTGAGGATCACTGGGAGGTCAGATGCAGTGGAAGAATCCCGTAAGAGGATTCTTGAGCCACTGGGGAGGGTCAGCGCACCCTGCTGAATACACTATGCCCATTAAAGAAAACATTTGGCAGTGTGGACATGTTAGTTCACGTTGATTTACTCAGTAGCACTGAGTCAAGTACCAACGTGTGGGTGAAAGGGTGTCAATAAATGATTATTATATTGCATTTGTCTCTAGTTTTTCCGCCATGGTAAAGAGACAGTTTGCACAGTAAGTCTCTTCCAACAACATTTCTCTACCAGGTCATGACATGATCCATCTCAACTTCTCGTTATCGTGCATGAAGGCACCATTTGACAGTCAAACCTTCACAAGTGAAAAAACAGGCTCAAGGTGTACCGCCGTAGCTTATGTATCAAACTATTTTTTTTTTCTCTTGAAACTAACATATAGATTTAGGTATACAACTTCACAGAACACCGAGACAGCTTAATTAAATTCCCCAAGCATCGCATTTCTTTATAACAAACAATGATTAAGCTATGTATGTGTTCCCGATGAACCTTTGAAGACAGAGTGAGATAAGCATCATCAAACATTCTTTTTTTTTTTTTTTTTTTTTTTTTTTTTTTTTTTTTTTTTTTTTTTTTTTTTTTTGTGTGTGTGTGTGTGTGTGTGTGTGTGTACTCACCTATTTGTGGTTGCAGGGATCGATTCATAGCTCCTGGCCCCGCCTCTTTACTGGTTGCTACTGGGTCCTCTCTCCCTGCTCCATGAGCTTTATCAAACCTCGTCTTAAAACTATGGTTCCTGCCTCCACTACATCACTTTCTAGGCTATTCCACTGCCTGACAACTCTATGACTGAAGAAATACTTCCTAACATCCCTTTGACTCATCTGAGTCTTCAACTTCCAATTGTGACCTCTTGTTTCTGTGTCCCATCTCTGGAACATCCTGTCTTTGTCCCACCTTGTCTATTCCGCGCAGTATTTTATATGTCGTTATCATGTCTCCCCTGACCCTCCTGTCCTCCAGTGTCGTTAGGCCGATTTCCCTTAGCCTTTCTTCATAGGACATTCCCCTTAGCTCTGGAACTAACCTTGTCGCAAACCTTTGCACTTTCTCTAATTTCTTGACGTGCTTGATCAAGTGCGGGTTCCAAACAGGTTCTGCATACTCCAGTATGGGCCTGACGTACTCGGTGTACTGTGTGTGTGAGTGTGTGTGTGTTTGTGTGTGTGTGTGTGTGTGTGTGTTTCATCCACCACTTCCAAAAACCGGTTCTTCCTCAACCGCCACCTCTGCCACATCCCCCCTCAATCCACAGTCACCACCACCACAACAGTATCCATCACCCACACCATAATGGAAACAAGCACCATTTCTATTAGTCTTATCCCACTCTAACCTTAACTTCAGCATCCATCATTACCACCACTGCCACCACCTGCCATTACTACCAGTACCACTTGCCACTACTACCCCCACCACCACCACCTGTCACCACTACCACAAGCACTACCACCAGAGGAATCAGATCATCCTCCATGGTGCTGGTTCTCCATAATCCAATTGCGATACATTTACATAGCTATTGAGAGGCAGTAACCCGGCACGCACCATCCTGGCTACACAACCTCGTGCCAGCTTGCATCCTGGTGAAGCCTCACCCACTCATTCTATTTCAGACATAACAAAAGGGAGACTGGTAACTAGGAAAACCACTGTTAATAAGATACTATATGCAATTAATGGCATTCTTGTAATGAGATGTTTTTGTCCACCGGGAAGAATTGATAAAATCCCTAGTACACGAAACATCTCAGTAAAATGCCAGCAACCGCATATTGTCTCGTATTAACATTCATGTCAGTAAATAACGCCAGTGATGTAGGAAAACACTGTCAGACGTAAAGACAAATTGCAATATTAAAAGACCTAGAGAAAAGCAGGAAGTTAAAATAGTTAACTCGATCAAATTCTGAAGATGAGATGCAGTCAAGGATTTATTTGGAGTTGATTCGGTCGTTGTGCGATCCGAGAGCGAGGTATGCACGGGATCACATTAGCTCAGACACCTGTACCTCAACACACGCAAGAGACCGATTAGCTGTAACTGTGCGTCTTCAAACGCACAATAGCAGTTCATCTTCCTCGAAAGACCTAGAAGTTAAAAACCCTCACAAGAGCTCCAGGAGCTGGAACTCATCACAACCAAGCACTGCTAAAATATGAGATTAGTTAGACGAAACAAGGTTTGTAGTTGGTGATTAAGTCACATGTGCAACAGTTGGGTATCGTTATTGTGGAAAAGTTTCGCCTACGCGGTAGGCTTCACCAGTCAAATACAATACATTCTCTGCATTGACTGATGAAACTTACGGTGTAAGAGAAACATTTCATCAATAAAGATACTCGACTGTTACACATGTGTTTTAATCATCAATTTATCAGTATTTTATGCCATTTTCAACAAGGTTTGTAGTGCCTGTAGAGCTTTATATTCTACGTGATGTGGAAACAAGGAGACGATGATGGTTTACAGAGGCAGGAGGGAAATATCAAGGAAATTATTAGATTTATTTTGATGAAACTCGTGGCAGTTGTTCTCCTATTTCAGTCTGTGATAGGTTGTGGTCCTCAACCTACTATATAGATGTCCAAATGTATAATGAAGGATCTTAGTAACTAACATAACTGACTTATTAATAACATTAATAACTACTTATTATCCTCATAAAATGAAAGAACAAATCGAACAACTTTTCCAGTAATAATTATAATCTGAGTATTAGAAATCTGTGCAATTGTAATTTGGAATATAAGCCTTAAAATATAACTATTTTTGTCAGTATTAGCAATATAGTTAATGATGATAATCTACCTTTATTACCAAAGTAATCGTAATTGCCAATAACTAGCTGATAAATGTAAAAGTGTAACGCAATTTGCCTTTTCAATATTACGAAAGAATAATGAGATCCGGTATTAAAAAAACAAAAGCTAACAGAGTAGAATAGAATATAACAATGTTAATGTTAAGTCATATGTGAATTAATGTTATGAACAGATAAACATAACAAAGCTTCTTATATACCTAATTTGAAATTTGAAGCTGCAGTTCAGTAGAGAGAGAACAATAACGTCACTCAGACGTAAAATTCTGAGAAAATGTTCATCATTTAGGTTTTGACCGAACCTTTGACATGATTTTCATATTTGATTTTTTTTTTTTTCACAAATGTATGAGCTGCCACGGTCTGTGAACATACCTCAGGGAAGCCTCTTAAGATTTACAAATGTGTCAGGAAGGTTTGAATCAAATTCCAAAATAGTTTTCCATGTAAATGTCACTGAGAGTGTTATTGGCTTGCAAATCAAAAATTTCAATTTGAAATATTGCACTTGTGACATCCGCTGAAACTTCAAATGGATTACGAAACAGTTTCACATTATTCCCTCTGTCTTGCTTTCGGAAATCACCAAATCTTTTCTTGAAGTCATTCTGCAAGACCTTCACTGCTTCACTCTCTCTTTCCACAGACATCCGTGAATTCTGTTTCTTGTTAGATATGAGTTTTTACAGCAGGGAAGTTGTGATACTCCTCAGTGACCTGCTCCTCTAGTGCTTTCATTCCTTCAAGCTTAAAATCAAACTAATCAAATGTTTTATTACATCACCGAAGAAAGCTCAATCCTAGTTCCATTCAGGGTCAGAAAATGTTTCTTAACGTCTTTCTTTCTCAGTGAGAAATATGTCCTTTACACAACTCAGAGTAAAAACCATGATAAGACGTTACCTCTGCTGTACCACCTAACTTCTGCATGGTGCAACACATTCCTCATAATCTACATATATCACAGACAAGAATCTTTGAACCTGGTGATACCTCAGGCTATAATGCCTGATATAATTCACGCTTGACTCAACACTCATCATATTTTCGACGTAAAGATTCATACTTCACAAAGCCGGCTGGTTAGTTAATATAGTGAAATTACATGGAGAATTCAGCATTCAGTTTCAATATTTTCTCATTACTTCTTTCAGCTATACAGTTTTACTTCCAACTTTGCCCCTCACGACATCGGTCGTCACACTTCTAAATTTACCCCATTTCAAGCTAAGCTTCCTCACAGAGTCACTTACCATAATGAACACATTGCCTGAAGTTGTAGTATCATTCATGCAGTCTAATGCCCTCATCTTCATAAATTCAAAATAAGAAGCTGAGTAGTGCCAAATAGAAATGTTAAAATGTGTGTTGCCTCATCAATGTGTAATACATCTCATCAGCTCTTCTCCCACGTCAACAACGCATCTAATAATTATAGATGGAGTTAGACTTACATTCCCGATACAATCCAGCTTGTCAGGGCACATTTCCTCCATTACTTTCCACCATACATTTCTTCAGAAACTCAGCGTCAGTAAATGGTTTGCCGCTCTCCGTAATACATTTATCTAGGTGATAGTTATCTTGCGCTACATGTACATCTTCAATATTACGTAGAGACGTATTGGTGAGACACATGTTTTAAAAAGTGAACTTCATTGTTCTCACTTGCTCTAAAACAATGAGTAGTCCTTGTGAGGTGATTCATAGTACCGTTTAACAGAGTACTCCTTATCAACACAAACGCATTCATTGTATATCAGGTAAATGGCTTTGTCGATTTAGTAATTAAGCAGCTAGGGTCAGAGAGGCATTATGCGGCCAGAACATTGAAGTTGGTGACCCATGTGCTATAACAGGAGTCCTAGGAAAAGGATTATGTTCACTGGGGTTCGTAATTTTCTCTTGCAGGATTTCCAGGTGATAAGCTTCTGATCGGCTTCAAAGTTTGTGTTTGTGTATCTTACTTTGAGAAAGGTTCTGATCCATACTAGGTTATGTTTGTATCACCCTTGTAGGTTTAGAGCTTAGTTATAATTATAATAATAATGGGCTATGTAGATGCCATTTTACCAATTTTATTTTAAATTTTTGGGGGAATGTACCATATGATAATTTGCCTCCTCTGAATGACTTCGAACTTTAAGGTTAGTGCATCAAATCTCACGAAGAACTTTAATTTCATGATCTATTAGATAAAAAATCAGTAGGTTTTCTAGCATAGGTAAAAATTGAATTCGTGGATAAGACACTTGTGCAACACTTGGGAATCTTCATTCTGAAAACGTTTCGCCCACCAGTGGCTTCTTCAGTCCAGTGCAAAGAAACTGTGTAAGATAAGGAGGAGTTTGAGGTAATCAGTCCCTTGGCCTGGAGTCAATGTGTTCAGACCATCAATTTTCGTTAAACTATCGCCTTGCCTAATCTTACTTAATCTCACCTAACTTACTTAACATCACCTAATATCACCTTATCTAACGTCACCTAGCATTACCTAACCTCACCTAACATTACCTGACCTTACATCACTTAATGCTACCTTATCTAACCTCACCAAACATTACCTAAGATTACCTTACCTAACCTAACCAAGTACCTAACATTACCTTACCTAACCTAACCAAGTACCTAACATTACCTAACCTAACAACGCCAAACATTACCTTACCTAACATCTAATTTAGCATTACCTTACATTGCCTTACATTACCTTATCTTACCTAACCTAACCAAATCTAACCTAACCTTCCCTAACATTACGTTGTTTTACCTTAGCTTACCTAGCTTAGCCTAGCCAAGCCTAGCGTAGCCGAGAATAAAAAATCTGTATTAATATCTCTGTGAAATTTAGAGCAGCTCTAATTAGAAAAAAGGATTTAGATCATTGTCGAGGGATGCCACAAAGGATACCTGATGGTGCCACAGGGTATCCCTGGTGGTGCCACAAGGTACACCTGGTTGAGCCACGGGGTATACCTGGTGGAGGCACTGGTTATATTTAACAAAGACAATATGGAAATACCGGACCTAATTTTGGTAGGCCCATGGGTAATGAATGTAAATTGAAAGTCGTTGTCTGGGAACACAACATGGACGGCTTGCTTGTTGTAGTAGCATGTTCAGGGTGGCATGTTGTGGGTGGCTTGTTGAGGGTGGCATGTTGAGGGTGACATGTTGATGGTGGTATGTTAAGGGTGGCATGTTGACGGTGACATGTTGTGGGTGGCTTGCTGAGGGTGGCATGTTAAGAGTGGCATGTTGTGGGTTGCATGGTGAAGGCGGCAGTGTGAGGGCGGCATGGAGGGGGATGCATGATGGGGGTGGGAGTGTATGGGCAGCATGGTGGGAGTTCCAGTGTGAGGATAGCTGTGTGGGGGGCGGCATGGTGGGGGCGGCTTGGCGGGGGCTGCATGATGGGGGCGGCATGGTGGGGGCAGAATGGTGGGGGGCGGCATGGTGGGGACAGCATGGTGGGACTGCATGGTGGGAGCGGAATGGTGGGGGCAGCATGGTGGGGGCCGCATGGTGGGGGCGGCATGGTAGAGAGAACACAATAGTTTAACCAGAATTTGTTTTCCTCTACTGTAAGATAAGTTTGACTGATACACCTGTTACTGTAAGAGTCAGCTGTTGGAGGCGTCACAGTGACGGAAGAGTCAGCTGGTGACGTTGTCACGAAGAGCAAAATATACGTCGTAAAAGAGGCAATTTGCTGAGCCATAATGGTGACATAAGAAGATAAAATAGCAGCAGTGGAAGGTGTTCCAGTTAGCTGTTATATCTCTCTCCAGGTTTTTATAGCAGCAACAAGAACGTTGTTATTACAGCTACACCAGAACCATTATTTCAACCACGAAGCAATATGTGAAACACCCGTTGTTACTGGCGGTAGTTAACATACTTGTTACGTGACCAGTGAGACAGTACTATGATCCACCATTATCCCTCCCTCCTCATTATTCATATTATATATATATATATATATATATATATATATATATATATATATATATATATATATATATATATATATATATATATATATATATATATATATATATATATATATATATATATATATATATATATATATATATATATATATATATATATATATATATATATATATATATATATATATATATATATATATATATATATATATATATATATATATATATATATATATATATATATATATATATATATATATATATATATATATATATATATATATATATATATATATATATATATATATATATATATATATATTATATATATATATATATATATATATATATATATATATATATATATATAATGTCGTGCCGAATATGTAAAACTGGTCAATTAGCAAGAACTCATTTAAAATTAAGTCCTTTCTAAAATTTTCTCTCATACGCTTAAAAATATATTTTTTTCATTAATGTTGATGTAAAAATTTATAATTTTGCACCAAAAGGAACTTAGAAAACTTACCTAACCTTATTATAACAAGCACAATTTATTTTAGCCTAACCCAACTATATATATTTTAGATTTGTTTACAATAATTTAATACTAAACAAACACAGTGAAATATATTTTTTTCGTTAGGTTCAGAAGGATTTTGGCCAAAAATTTTAACTTGTCCTATATGGCAAGATGAGCGTTGCTATTTAAGCCAAAATCGCAAGTTCTGCCTATTCGGCACGATATATATATATATATATATATATATATATATATATATATATATATATATATATATATATATATATATATATATATATATATATATTTATATATATATATATATGCAATAAGATCACAGTAAACAGGTGATTTCAAAATATGCAAAACAACCACTCTGAAAGAATAGAGAAATTCCAAGCGCTTTCGTGACTACTCACATTATCAAGGAACTATCATAGTTCCTTGATAATGTGAGTAGTCACGAAAGCGCTTGGAATTTCTCTATTCTTTCAGAGTGGTTGTTTTGCATATATATATATATATATATATATATATATATATATATATATATATATATATATATATATATATATATATATATATACATATATATGCAAGGAATTCGCAAGAGCAGGCGAAATATACACAAACACTGATCTCTGGCTCGTAGGTTCGAGTCTCCTTCAGCGAGAGATCTGTGTTTATATATATATATATATATATATATATATATATATATATATATATATATATATATATATATGCAATAAGATCACAGTAAACAGGTGATTTTAAAATATGCAAAACAACCACTGTGAAAGAGTAGTGAAATTCCAAGCGCTTTCGTGACTACTCACATTGTCAAGGAACTATGAAAGTATTACATTAAAGGAAGGCAATTAAAGGGCTTAGACTACACCTCACAGTCAACCCCCACAACAACGAAACACCTGACGCGCGACAATACCGGACTCATAAGAAAAGAGGAACACTGCAGTAGGTCCGCTGGTCCAACTAGACAGGTCCTCACGACATCCCACATGGAATTTTTTGAAACAAGGTTGCTTAACACAATCCTTCCTAATAGAGCAAAATGGTTCAGATATGTTGATGATATTTTATGTCTTATGCCCAAGAATGTAGATATACACCATTTCCTTGGCAATTGTGTATAAATGGTGTATAAATGGTGTATAAACTTTACTGTTGAGTTTGAAGAAAATAACTCATTGCCTTTTCTAGATGTTTTAATTATTAAGAGCAATAATGAATTCAAATTTAAAATTTACAGAAAACCTACAAATAACTGTTCCTATGTACACTATTAGTCTTCCCATCAAGATAGAGTTAAACTGTCTGTTTTCTCATCAATGTTTTTGAGAGCTTTACGTATTTGTAGTCCAGAGTTCATAGATGAAGAAATATCCAAAATTTATGAAATAGCCATTGATCTGAAATACCCGAGAAATGTAATTGGTAAATCATTTAAAATTGCTTGAAATACTTTTTACAACCCAAAAAGAGGCAACCAACCTTATTCAACTAAAAATATGTTGGTTCTCCCTTACCATGAAAATTTGGTTGATATGCCTTCTCTTCTTAAGACTTTTAATATTAAAGTTGTATTTAAAAATCTTGATACAGTAAAAAAAACTTTTGATAAAGAATTAACCCCCAAAATGCTGACGGATGTGTCTATAAGATTCCTTGTAAAATTTGCGATAAAGTTTATTACGGTCAAACTGGTAAAAATCTCGAACTAAGATTAAAACAAGATAATTATAGCATTAGAACTGGACAAGATTCCAATGCTCTATTTATTCATGTGAGAGATTTTAACCATGCAATTGATTTCAAAAAGTTGAGAAAGTTGTATCAAGCAAGTCCATGGTTGACAGAAATATAATTGAATCTTGTTTCATAAAAAGCAGCTTTGAAAATAATATGAATATTTCCTTAGGTTTATATAAATTAGACTCATTTATAATTAATAAAATTTGGTTAGAGTTTAATAATACATTGGACAAATAATAAACCTTATTTCTTGGGTAGAATATTTTGTTAGTGGGATGTCGTGAGGACCTGTCTAGTTGGACCAGCGGACCTACTGCAATGTTCCTCTTTTCTTATGAGTCCGGTATTGTCGCGCGTCAGGTGTTTCTTTGTTGTGGGGGTTGACTGTGAGGTGTGGTCTAAGCCCTTTTAATTCCCTTCCTTTGATGTATTACTTTCATAGTTTCTTGACAATATGAGTAGTCACGAAAGCGCTTGGAATTTCACTACTCTTTCACAGTGGTTGTTTTGCATATATATATATATATATATATATATATATATATATATATATATATATATATATATATATACGAGGATAGTGAGGCTCAGGTTAGAGTATGCAGGCGAGAGGGAGATTATTTCCCAGTAAAAGTGGGCCTTAGACAGGGATGTGTGACCAGCCAAGGATTTGAACCCATGGTACTTGTAGGATTGCGTGGTCCTGTGGGTTAGAGCGTCATGTGTTTTCGCTCACCATGAGGCGGGCCAAAACGGCATGGGTTCGAGTCCTTGGCCAGTCGCAGTGTTTTATATATATATATATATATATATATATATATATATATATATATATATATATATATATATATATATATAATGTGTCGTGCCGAATAGGCAGAACTTGCGATCTTGGCTTAAATAGCAACGCTCATCTTGCCATATAGGACAAGCAAAAATTTGTGTATGCAATAATTTTGCCAAAATTATTCTGAACCTAACGAAAAAAAAATATTTCACTGTGTTTGTTTAGTATTAAATTATTGTAAACAAATCTAAAATATATACAGTTGGGTTAGGCTAATATAAATTGTTCTTGTTATAATAAGGTTAGGAAAGTTTTCTAAGATTCTTTTGGTGCAAAATTAAAATTTTTTACATTAACATTAATGAAAAAATATATCTTTGAATGTATAAGAGAAAATTTTAGAAAGGACTTAATTTTAAATGAGTTCTTGCTAATTGACCAGTTTTACATATTCGGCACGACATTATATATATATATATATATATATATATATATATATATATATATATGTAGATTTATATTATGCCTGTCTTTAAATCATTCCATAATTAAAAAGTTTCTCCTAACCATCAGATCGTTGAGGATATTAGCGCCGCTTTGCCAAGAGAACGAGTCATTGGTCCAGACGAGAGCACTGTATTTAGCACTCCTCTAGGGTTCAGTGCCATTGATCTGATTCTAGGAAAAATAAACTTGGACCTCAGGATGATGGATGGCAGGGTTGGAGACACTGATGCACATGATGCCTTTTGTCCCTAAAAACGCTCGCCTACTTCCTCAGATGCTCCCCAGCCTTCAACAGTCCTACTCTCCAGGAATATTACATTCTTCTTGAGTCCATGTTAGGAAGTTAAGGACAGTGGATACAAACCTTACTTCCACTCAGACCTGATGGACTGTCAATACGTACTGTCTCCCAAATTGCCCAACCAAGTTTCGTATTCTCCTTCATAGTGTCAGACGAGTTAAGAAAACAATTTTTTCCAGACGACCTGGGTGATGTGGCAGAAGTATATTAGCTAATCTGCACCAGGGCCATTACTGATTGGGAGACTCTCACTGCTACAGTGCCAAAATCCGTTGCAATACTGGCCTATAAACAGTCTACCTAGATCAACTCTATTGCTGAAAAAGGTGTAAAACAACATGCTGCAATGTCCACCAGGGAGACTACCCATCTCTAAGCTGTTATTGCACATCACTATGGGCACATGTTTCGACCTGCAGACCTTGCTGAACAATGGCTCTACACCTAGCAGCCCTAGCTCACATATTATAAACGTATATATTCAGCGATGCGCAAGCGGTTTATACGGTCTAAACTGTTCCAAAACCAAGGGTTGCCATGCGAGAGACAATGAGTTCAATAACTTGAAGAGTAGTCTCGCCGTTGCTGAGCGCCCGGATGAGAGAGACCCCCGACTCCAGCAATTCTCATAATCCCGCTGACCGCCCTAACGGGATCACCATCTATCCCTGGAAGAACGGCAAACTCTTAGCTGGCTGACACCTTCATCTGTCAAAGCGTTCAGCAACAGGGAGGTGCTGCCAGTCACAGGGAAGAAAACTAACCTAGCAAATATACGGACTTTGGTAATCAGTAATAATTAGTTCTAGTAGGATCAGAGACACTGGGACCATGGGGAAATCATGCAAGAGGTTTCCTCTAAGAACTAGGTTCCATGTTCAATTACACCGCTGAGGACCTCGGGGCATCCTTAAATAGTTCCAGTGTGGCCATTCAGAGAGAAAATGCCTGCTGCATTCTTTTCTCTCGTCAAGTTTCGGAAGAGCTGCAGGAGATTCATAATCTCACATATGTTTTGCTATTGTATACTTGTTTGTGCCTTTCAGTGGGACCCAGCAACACTGGTTGTCTGACTGGAGGCACCACAGATAATACCTCTTGCATCCCTGTCCTCGTGTGTGGCATCCAGCGAACCAGCAGCAGCGATTCCCCCCCAACACTTTATTGACCTTTTAAACATCGTTCACTGGGTCCTCTTTAGAAGGCATTTCATAAACATTCTTTTAAAAAATCCTAAACATTCATTAATAAAAATCCTAAACATTTATTAAAAACCTAAACATTTAAACTTTGACTAAACACTGGCTAAACTTTCATCGTTTGCTAAACATTGACTAAACATTATTGTAACATTATACTTTCCCCATATATTCACCATTTCATGAAAAAATAAACAGAGCTTGAAGATTCTCTAAACAATGAATAAACTTTCAAGATTCCTAAACCATTTCCTAAACATTTCTAAATGTTTCCTCAAAATTTACTCATTAATATTTGAACATTTCCTAATAATTGAATAAATATTGATTAAAAATTCTCTAGTCATTCTCTAAAGACTGACTAAACATTACTAATACCATTACTAAACATCCTCTAAACATGTCATAAACATTCCTTGGATGTATCAAATATTTCCTAACCATTGCATAAACATTCCTAAGATTTATCAAACATTTCCTAAGCATTAAACATTCCATAAACATTCTATAAGCATACAATAAACATTCCTTAAACATTTGATCAACGCCCCTGCAGCGTTTATTAAGAATACTATAAACATTCCATAATTATTATCTGAATTTACCATAAATATTCCTCGAAATCCTGTAGATACCATAAACATTTTCAAGATATCCCTTAAATATAGACATAAAATAAACATTCTCTAGATATCCCATAAACATTCTCTAGATATCCCATAAACATTCTCTAGACATACCATATACATTCCCTAGAAATACCATAAATTTCCCTAGACATTCCGTAAACATTCCCTAGACATATCACAAACATTCCCTAGACATATAAACATTTCTTCAACACACCGTAAAAATGCTTTTAAATCCATAATTTGACTTAAACATTTCATAGGCCTTCCCTATACATTCTTTAACTATCCTCTAAACATTTCACAGTCACTCGATTAATACACTATAAATCCCGTGTATACCACGCGGTGCCATGAAGTGTACTTGATAGTGCCATGTGGTATACCGGGTATACCCGGCGGTGCCACCTGGTAAACTTGGTGGTGCCACTGAGTATACCTGGTGGTGCCTCCGGGTATACTTGGTGGTGCCACCGGGTATACCTGGTGGTGCCACCGGGTGTACCTGGAGGTGCCACTGGGTATACCTGGTGGTGTCGTCGGGCATACCTGGTGGTGTCATCGGGTATACCTGGTGGTGCCACTACCATCCTCCAAACACACTTCCTCTAAACATCTTCTAAACACACTGAAAAGTCAATAATCGTTTTATAAACATCACCTAAACATTCATTATGATATATACATTCTTTAAACATATCCTAAATCTTCTTTAACCATCACTAAACATTCTTAAACATTCCCTAAACATTCCATAAGCAGTCATATGCTAGGTTTTACCCGACCAGAGAAAATAAATGTTCATAATCCAATAACTAGATTCTAATTACCTTAATTAGTTCTTCAAAAGACTAATGATTTAATTAGCATACCATTTTTATGATCAGTAAATACAGATTTATGCATTGTATTCTACTCTCATCTCGTAATTGAATATATAAAAATTATAAAATTAACAACGGGGTATTGATAATATTAAAATAATTGAAAAATGGCATTAATACACACACACACACACACACACACACACACACACACACACACACATTATATATATATATATATATATATATATATATATATATATATATATATATATATATATATATATATATATATACAAGTCGGCCGTCTCCCACCTAGGCAGGGTGACCCAAAAAGAAAGAAAATCCCCAAAAAGAAAATACTTTCATCATCATTCAACACTTTCACCTCACTCACACATAATCACTGTTTTTGCAGAGGTGCTCAGAATACAACAGTTTAGAAGTATATACGTATAAAAATACACAATATATCCCTCCAAACTGCCAATATCCCAAACCCCTCCTTTAAAGTGCAGGCATTGTACTTCCCATTTCCAGGACTCAAGTCTAGTAATATAAAATAACCGGTTTCCCTGAATCCCTTCACTAAATATTACCCTGCTCACACTCCAACAGCTCGTCAGGTCCCAAATACCATTCATCTTCATTCACTCCTATCTAACAAGCTCATGCACGCTTGCTGGAAGTCCAAGCCCCTCTCCCACAAAACCTCCTTTACCCCCTCCCTCCAACCTTTTCGAGGACGACCCCTACCCCGCCTTCCTTCTCCTACAGATTTAAATGCTCTCCATGTCATTCTACTTATTCCATTCTCTCTAAATGACCAAACCACCTCAACAACCCCTCTTCAGCCCTCTGACTTATACTTTTATTAACTCCACACCTTCTCCTAATTTCCACACTCCGAATTTTCTGCTTAATATTTACACCACACATTGCCCTTAGACAGGACATCTCCACTGCCTCCAACCGCCTCCTCGCTGCTGCATTTACAACCCAAGCTTCACACCCATATAAGAGTGTTGGTACTACTATACTTTCATATATTCCCTTCTTTGCGTCCATAGATAACGTTTTTTGACTCCACATATACCTCAACGCACCACTCGCCTTTTTTCCTTCATCAATTCTATGATTAACCTCATCCTTCATAAATCCATCTGCCGACACGTCAACTCCCAAGTATCTGAAAACATTCACTTCTTCCATACTCCTCCTCCCCAATTTGATATCCAATTTTTCTTTAAATCATTTGATACCCTCATCACCTTACTCTTTTCTATGTTCACTTTCAACTTTCTACCTTTACACACACTCCCAAACTCATCCACCAACCTTTGCAATTTTTCTTTAGAATCTCCCATGAGCACAGTATCATCAGCAAAAAGTAACTGTGTCAATTTCCATTTTGTATTTGACTCCCCGTAATTTAACCCACCCCTCTCCCGAACACCCTAGCATTTACTTCTTTTACGACGCCATCTATAAATATATTAAACAACCATGGTGACATTACACATCCCTGTCTAAGACCTACTTTTACCGGGAAGTAGTCTCCCTCTCTTCTACACACCCTAACCTGAGCCTCACTATCCTCATAAAAACTCTTTACAGCATTTAGTAACTTACCACCTATTCCATATACTTGCAACATCTGCCACATTGCTCCCTTATCCACTCTATCATATGCCTTTTCTAAATCCATAAATGCAATAAAAACTTCCCTACCTTTATCTAAATACTGTTCACATATATGCTTCAGTGTAAACACTTGATCTACACATCCCATACCCACTCTGAAACCTCCTTGCTCATCCGCAATCCTACATTCTGTCTTACCTCTAATTCTTTCAATAATAACCCTACCGTACACTTTTCCTGGTATACTCAAACTTATTCCTCTATAATTTTTACAATCTCTTTTGTCCCCCTTCCCTTTATATAAAGGGACTATACATGCTCTCCGCCAATCCCTAGGTACCTTCCCCTCTTTCATGCATTTATTAAACAAAAGTACCAACCACTCCAACACTATACCCTTCCCCTGCTTTTAACATTTCTGTCATGATCCCATCAGTTCCAGCTGCTTTACCCCCTTTCATTCTCCGTAATGCCTCACGTACCTCCCCCACACTTACATTCTGCTCTTCTTCACTCCTAAAAGATGGTATGCCTCCCTGACCAGTGCATGAAATTACCGCCTCCCTTTCTTCCTTAACATTTAAAAGATCCTCAAAATATTCTCGCCATCTACCTAATACCTCCCTCTCCCCATCTACTAACTCCCCTACTCTGTTTTTAACTGACAAATCCATACGTTCCCTAGGCTTTCTTAACTTGTTTTTTTTTTAACTCCTAAACTTTTTCTTATTTTCATTAAAATTTCTTGACATTGCCTCTCCCACTCTATCATCTGTTCTCCTTTTGCACTCTCTCACCACTCTCTTCACCTTTCTTTTGCTCTCCATATAGTCTGCTCTTCTTATAACACTTTTGCTTTGTAAAAACCTCTCATAAGCTAACTTTTTCTCTTTTATCACACCTTTTACTTCATCATTCCACCAATCACTCCTCTTTCCTCCTGCACCCACCCTCCTATAACCACAAACTTCTGCCCCACATTCTAATACAGCATTTTTAAAACTCATCCAACCCTTCAACCCCCCCCCCCCCAACTACTCATCTTTGCACTAGCCCACCTTTCTGCCAATAGTCGCTTATATCTCACCCGAACTTCGTCCTCCCTTAGTTTATACTCTTTCACTTCCCTCCTATTTGTTGTTGCCACCTTCCTCTTTTCCCATCTACCTCTTACTCTAACTGTAGATATAACTAAATAATGATCCGATATATCAGTTGCCCCTCTATAAACGTGTACATCCTGGAGCCTACCCATCAACCTTTTATCCACCAATACATAATCTAACAAACTACTTTCATTACGTGCTACATCATACCTTGTATATTTATTTATCCTCTTTTTCATAAAATATGTATTACTTATTACCAAATTTATTTCAATACATAGCTCAATTAAAGGCTCCCCATTTACATTTACCCCTGGCACCCCAAATTTACCTACTACTCCCTCCATAACATTTTTACTCACTTTAGCATTGAAATCCCCAACCACCATTACTCTCACACTTGATTCAAAACTCCCCACGCATTCACAAAACATTTCCCAGAATCTCTCTCTCTCCTCTACACTTCTCTCTTCTCCAGGTGCATACACGCTTACTATAACCCACTTTTCACATCCAATCTTTATTTTACTCCACATAATCCTTGAATTTATACATTTGTATTCCCTCCTTTCCTGCCATAGCATATCCTTCAACATTATTGCTACTCCTTCTTTAGCTCTAACTCTATTTGAAACCCCTGACCTAATCCCATTTATTCCTCTCCATTGAAACTCTCCCACCCCCTTCAGCTTTGTTTCACTTAAAGCCAGGACATCCAGTTTCTTCTCATTCATAACATCCACAATCATCTCTTTCTTATCATTTGCACAACATCCACGCACATTCAGACTTCCCACTTTGACAGTTTTCTTCTTCATATTCTTTTTAGTAATCTTTACAGGAAAAGGGGTTACTAGCCCATTGTTCCCGGCATTTTAGTTGGCTTTTACAACACGCATGGCTTACGGAGGAAAGATTCTTATTCCACTTCCCCATGGATATAAAAGGAAAAGTAATAAGACCAAGAACTATTAAGATAAAATCAAAGAAAACTCAGATGAGTGTGTATAAATAAACGTGTACATGTAGGTGTAGTGTGACATACCTGTAATCTTGCATATTTATGAGACAGGCAAAAAAAAAAACACCAGCAATCCTACCATCATGTAAAACAATTACAGGTTTTTGTTTTACTTTCACTTGGCAGGACGGTAGTACCTCCCTGGGTGGTTGCTATACACTCTTTCATAACAGGAACTGTTATAATTTGTTCGAGACTTAATTTCTTGTAAATCATTAGATTCTGATGATGATCCTGGGTATTCAGTTTGTAAGTGACGAAAAACACGAGAGGGAATATGTCCACCTTCATAACGTCTTCCAGTCATTTTCTGCTCATTATGTGGGGTTGATTCTTACCTAATAATTTTCATAAGCGTTGGGCTCTCACGATCTAACTCAGGGTCTTCGCTATTTTCATTTGGTCCTAACGGAGTCTGACTGGCAGGCGAAAAGAATCTGGGTGGTTGAGTATTACTTGTCCACGTTGGAGAGGAACACTGAGAAAATGGCGAGGATGGTTCCTTGGTATGACTGAGAGCAGAATTAACAACACGTTCATCTTTACCTCAATTGAGAATAATTTTAGGAGAAACATGTCTGTACACTTTACTATCTTTAGTAGTTGTGTAAGTAGGAGAAATCTTAGAGGAAGAGGAAATTCCACTGTCAGAAGAAATATATATATATATATATATATATATATATATATATATATATATATATATATATATATATATATATATATATATATATATATATATATATATATATATATATATATTTATATTTATTTTTTTTTTTTTTTTTTTTTTTTTTTTTTATTATCACACTGGCCGATTCCCACCAAGGCAGGGTGGCCCGAAAAAGAAAAACTTTCACCATCATTCACTCCATCACTGTCTTGCCAGAAGGGTGCTTTACACTACAGTTTTTAAACTGCAACATAAACACCCCTCCTTCAGAGTGCAGGCACTGTACTTCCCATCTCCAGGACTCAAGTCCGGCCTGCCGGTTTCCCTGAATCCCTTCATAAATGTTACTTTGCTCACACTCCAACAGCACGTCAAGTATTAAAAACCATTTGTCTCCATTCACTCCTATCAAACACGCTCACGCATGCCTGCTGGAAGTCCAAGCCCCTCGCACACAAAACCTCCTTTAACCCCTCCCTCCAACCCTTCCTAGGCCGACCCCTACCCCGCCTTCCTTCCACTACAGACTGATACACTCTTGAAGTCATTCTGTTTCGCTCCATTCTCTCTACATGTCCGAACCACCTCAACAACCCTTCCTCAGCCCTCTGGACAACAGTTTTGGTAATCCCGCACCTCCTCCTAACTTCCAAACTACGAATTCTCTGCATTATATTCACACCACACATTGCCCTCAGACACGACATCTCCACTGCCTCCAGCCTTCTCCTCGCTGCAACATTCATCACCCACGCTTCACACCCATATAAGAGCGTTGGTAAAACTATACTCTCATACATTCCCCTCTTTGCCTCCAAGGACAAAGTTCTTTGTCTCCACAGACTCCTAAGTGCACCACTCACTCTTTTTCCCTCATCAATTCTATGATTCACCTCATCTTTCATAGACCCATCCGCTGACACGTCCACTCCCAAATATCTGAATACGTTCACCTCCTCCATACTCTCTCCCTCCAATCTGATATTCAATCTTTCATCACCTAATCTTTTTGTTATCCTCATAACCTTACTCTTTCCTGTATTCACCTTTAATTTTCTTCTTTTGCACACCCTACCAAATTCATCCACCAATCTCTGCAACTTCTCTTCAGAATCTCCCAAGAGCACAGTGTCATCAGCAAAGAGCAGCTGTGACAACTCCCACTTTGTGTGTGATTCTTTATCTTTTAACTCCACGCCTCTTGCCAAGACCCTCGCATTTACTTCTCTTACAACCCCATCTATAAATATATTAAACAACCACGGTGACATCACACATCCTTGTCTAAGGCTTACTTTTACTGGGAAAAAATTTCCCTCTTTCCTACATACTCTAACTTGAGCCTCACTATCCTCGTAAAAACTCTTCACTGCTTTCAGTAACCTACCTCCTACACCATACACTTGCATATATATATATATATATATATATATATATATATATATATATACATATATATATATACATATATATATATATATACATATATACATATATATATATATATATATATGTCGTGCCGAATATGTAAAACTGGTCAATTAGCAAGAACTCATTTAAAATTAAGTCCTTTCTGAAATTCTCTTTTATACGTTTTAAGATATATTTTTTTTCATTAATGTTAATGTAAAAAATTTTCATTTTGCACCAAAAGAGTCTTAGAAAACTTACCTAACCTTATTACAGCAAGAACAATTTATTTTAGCCTAACCCAACTAAATATATTTTAGATTTGTTTACAGTAATTTAATACTAAACAGACACAGTAAAATATATTTTTTTCGTTAGGTTCAGAATGATTTTGGCGAAATTATTGCATACACAAATTTTCACTTGTCCTATATGGCAAGATGAGCGTTGCTATTTAAGCCAAGATCGCAAGTTCTGCCTATTCGGTACGACATATATATATATATATATATATATATATATATATATATATATATATATATATATATATATATATATATATATGTATGTAATTACCTAGGAGAAATTGGAAGGAGGGGGTAAAGGAAGTTTTGTGTGCATGGGGCTTGAACTTCCAGTAAGCATGCGTGAGCGTATTAAATAGGAGCGAATGGAGACAAATGGTTTTTAAGACTTGACTTGCTGTTGGAGTGTGAGCAAAGTAACATTTATGAAGGGATTCAGGAAAACCGGCAGGCCGGACTTGAGTCCTGGAGATGGGAAATACAGTACCTGCACTCTTAAGGAGGAGTGTTAATGCTCTAGCTTTATAGCTGTAGTGTAAGCGCGCCTCTGGAAAGACAGTGATGAAGTGAATCATGCTGAAAGTTTTTCTTTTTCGGGCCACCCTGCCTTGGCGGGAGAAGGCCGATGTGTTAATAATTAATATATATATATATATATATATATATATATATATATATATATATATATATATATATATATATATATATATATATATATATATATATATATATATATATACACACACACACACATATTCAGAGATCACAAGGTTCGTCAACAATTCCTTGCCTGGTCTGATTCCTGATGAAATTAGACCTTTCTGTTTTGGTGCAGCACTTTGTGCACTTAAAAAGAAGGATGGAGGAATTCGGCCAATTGCAGTAGGCAACACGTTACGCCGCCTCGTATCCAAAGTTGCTGTCCGAAGTATTCGTGCACAGGCAGCCATGATGCTTCAACCAAACCAGCTTGGCTTTGGGGTCTCTCAAGGAAGTGAAGCAGCGGTTCATGCAACAAGGGCGTATATCAACAACCTGCCTGAGGACAATGCAGTAGTAAAATTAGATTTCAAGAATACATTCAATCTCCTAAAAAGAGACGTGGTATTAGCAGCAGTACAAGAACATTTCCCTGGTCTCTTCCCTTTTGTTGCAGCTGGGTATAGCAAGGAATCAATGCTTCTCTTTTGAGAGCATGAAATCACATCATCGGTGGGTGTCCAACAAGGAGATCCTCTTGCACCATTTCTCTTCTGTATAGCAGTTAGGGAAATCACAGTCAGACTGACCAGCGAGCTAAACATTTGGTTCCTAGATGATGGCACAATAGCAGGTACAAAGGAGTCCCTCCTACATGATCTTACACAGGTCTTGACACGGGGACAGGAAATGGGTCTCATCCTGAATCCATCCAAATGTGAAATCGTCTCATTCATTCAAGTGATAAATGCAGTGAGATCAAAACTACCAGGAGCAGCAGTCATTGCCCCCACAAACAGCGTCTTGCTAGGAGCACCTCTGGGAAGCAATGCCATTGACACAATTCTCAGGAAGAAATTGGAAGAGTTAAGGAGAATGGAACAACGAATAGGCAATCTGGACACCCACGATGCCTTGTACCTTCTCACAAAGTGCTTGACTCTGCCCAGGTTGACATATTTCATAAGATGTGCACCTTCATATGATAGCCCTATACTGCACGAATATGACAGTATCTTGAGGCAGATTCTTACGAAAGTACTTAACCGTACTCTAGAAGACGGGCAGTGAAACCAAGCTACACTTCCAGTCAGACTAGGAGGCACTGGTGTCCGCAAATCATCACAGATTGCGCTACCTGCTTTTCTGTCCTCATGTATTGTTGGCTGTTCCCAATTCTAGCCTTGGCACACGCCTCGACCCACAGACCATCCGCATCGGTGTTGCCCTTCGACTTGCCGCCCCTATTCTCGCCGAACACAGGTGTATTTGTGGCAGTGAAGCAGCAGACCGATTCGGGTACCATGGTCTTGTGTGCCGTAAATCAGAGGGAAAGATTGCAAGACATGAGGTTAATAACATTATCAAGAGGAGCCTCACAACAGCCGGATGCCCAGCAGTAAGGGAGCCACCCCAGCTATGCAGATCTGATGGCAGCCAGAAGCGTCCAGATGGTATCACCCTTCAAGCTTGGACAAACGGGAAGCAGGTGGTGTGGGACTATACATGTGCATCTACCTTAGCTGATACCTATCTCCAATACACCAGGGAGGAAGGAGGGGCAGCTGCCAGCTTCAGGGAGTCCCAAAAGTCTAGAAAATATGGAGAACTTGCCCATCATTATGTGTTTGTTCCCATAGGCTCAGAGACCCTTGGCTCATGGGGAAAGAATGCGTCTAAATTCCTTAAGGAGCTGGGAAAAAGACTCATCAGGGTAACCAGAGATCCCAGGGCAGCTAGTTTTCTGTTCCAACGGCTCAGTGCGGCTGTTCAGAGGGGTAATGTCTGCTGTATTTTGGGCACACGCCCCAGCTCTGAGGAGCTGGATGAGATTTTCGCCTTATAATCGGTGATACACACGTAACAACATGTACCGTATATGCCACCTTTATATCAACAATGTATCTCTTAAATCTTCTGTACCATATTATGTAATAAAATATTCCTATTGGTAAAAATAAAATATGAAAAGATGGGGTGGTAGGGGAAGTGGAATATTCAAACGGCTTCAGGAAGAAATCCAAATATTCTTCCTTGAAGCCTTTTTATCCACTTCTCTGAGGCTATGGATCCCACAATTTACACCAGAGGTGTACCTCATTATATATAGTAAAAAAAATATATATATATATATATATATATATATATATATATATATATATATATATATATATATATATATATATATATATATATATATATAAACACATCGGCCATTTTCCATCAAGGTAGGGTGACCCGAAATATATATATATATTATAGAGAGAGAGAGAGAGAGAGCATGTGCGGTGTTCTCTGCGCCCCGGGCTCTCAGTGCCACATATTTATGGGTACACTCGTGCTCCGTCCAGGGCTCTCTCCTATATTCCAAGTTTTATGAAGAAAAAGGCAAATAAAAGTGGAGAAGGCATTAACATGAGACAAGTTGACTGGACACACAGACTCAAAACCTGACTCAATAAACTTTACTACTTTTCCTTAACAGATAAGGTGCCTCCTCCTCCCCGTCTCTCTCTCTCTCTCTCTCTCTCTCTCTCTCTCTCTCTCTCTCTCTCTCTCTCTCTCTCTCTCTCTCCCCTTTTCTCTCCCTCCGTTTTGAAAATAAATTGAAATATTATAGTCATAAAAAGCGTCTGACAGCGCCTCGTCAGCAGATAGCTATGAAATATATTTGAACACAATATTGTTAGGTTGACAGAGTAGTCGCTATCTGGCGCCGTGATGATATCTTGGTCGCTCTTGCCTCTATCTACTCTCAAACTTATCTTAGTGAATAGAGAAGGAAACGCAGCTGAAATGCTTCTCAGGTTCCTCGTTACTATTATACAATGAAGAAAATGTATATAGTAGAAACTGTATACATAATTCGTTTTTATTTTTTTCTTGCTTGTCAAGAAACGTTGCGATCCAGATACAATCATCCTTGGACCCCAAATTTTTTTTACCCGGCTTTCTCCCTCCGTTAAAGCTGATGTAATTGTGTAACCTTGTTATTTTTTTGTTGTTGGTGTGCTTGATCACTTACCAACAGGTTCTTACCGAACCATCATTAATTAAGTTGCTCATAGTTTTGATTATATGTCCAAAAAAGGGGAGAGCAAAAAAATATGTTAAATGTAAATTGGCAGGTCAGAAGATAATAGATCGCAGAAAGTTGATGTAAAACACAACATTGGTGTGTGTGATATTTAATGAGCTTGCATTGTAGAATTTTTTCAGATAAAGTTTGTTAACTAACTCTTCCTTTTGGAATTAACATTCTCTTTCATTTAACAGGACATTAGATATCATGAACCATTTGCATGCACTCACTATCACGTAACGCACTCAAACCATGCTTGCTGGATGCTCAAGCCCTTACCTCTCAAAACCTTCTTCACCCCTTTCTTCCAGCCCTTCCTGAAACTTCTCCTATACCATCTTCACAGTACATATCTACACCCTCTTTATCAACCTATATTGTTTAATTTTATTTTATAAGCAAACCATCTCTACAAAACTAATTTCTTTTTTTTTGCCATAGTGTTTGCATATTATTCACTTCTCACATTGACCTCAGACACATCTCCACTGCCTCCAGCCTCCTCTCTGAAGCATTCAAAGATTATCACGTACTCATATAAAAATCTTGACATGACAACACTTTGGTATATTTTTCTTCCTTTGCCTCCAATGACACACTTCTTTTTTTCTCAGACGCATCGAGGGACTTATATCTCCCCTTTTTGTCTTCTGGGATTTATCTACTATTTCACATACCCATCTGCTGACACCCACTCCTTGATACCTACATACTTCCTAGGTTATCGTTTCCTTAGCTAGTGACGCTCAATCTTTCCATCGATGCTTCCTAACGATATCGTCGTGACGTCGCCTCATTACCGACAGGTTCTGCTCGGTGTTTACGCACGTACTACGTACCGTACGTTTCGTTAAACGTCGATCTTTTAACGTGAAAAAGATTAGCCTCGTCTGTGCCCTGGGATGATTGGAGAGAACTGCGCGTTAAGTGTTGATCGCTCAGCTGTGCTAGTGCTGGTGCTGCTGTTCTGCTGGTTAAGTTCTACTGGTGTGGAGCTCTGCTGTTCGTTAAATCTTCTGGTGCTTCAGGGCTGACGGTTGATGATGCTTGAGCTCTTATGGGCGTTTAGTCCTGTTGATTGTAAGCGATCCCCCCCCCCCTCTCTCTCTCTCTCTCTTTCTTTCTAAGGTAACACTTATGAAGGGATTCAGGGAAACCGTCAAGCCGGACTTGAGACTTGGAGATGGGAAGTACAGTGCCTGCACTCTGAAGGAGGGGTGTTAATGTTCTAGGTTTATAACTATAGTGTAAGCGCGCCTCTGCCAGGGCAGTGATGAAGTGAATGATGGTGAAAGTTTTTCTTTTTCTGGCCACCCTGCCTTGGTGGGAGACGGCCGATGTGTTAATAAAAAAATAGAAAAGATTAAGTATATATATATATATATATATATATATATATATATATATATATATATATATGTGTACATATATATAATTTTATTATTTATTAACATACTGGCCGAGTCCCACCAAGGCAGGGTGGCCAGAAAAAGAAAAACTTTCACCATCATTCACTCCATCACTGTCTTGCCAGAAGGGTGCTTTACACTACAGTTTTTAAACTGCAACATTAAAACCCCTCCTTCAGAGTGCAGGCACTGTACTTCCCATCTCCAGGACTCAAGTCCGGCCTGCCGGTTTCCCTGAATCCCTTCATAAATGTTACTTTGCTCACACTCCAACAGCACGTCAAGTATTAAAAACCATTTGTCTCCATTCACTCCTATCAAACACGCTCACGCATGCCTGCTGGAAGTCCAAGCCCCTCGCACACAAAACCTCCTTTACCCCCTCCCTCCAACCTTTCCTAGGCCGACCCCTACCCCGCCTTCCTTCCACTACAGACTGATACACTCTTGAAGTCATTCTGTTTCGCTCCATTCTCTCTACATGTCCGAACCACCTCAACAACCCTTCCTCAGCCCTCTGGACAACAGTTTTGGTAATCCCGCACCTCCCCCTAACTTCCAAACTACGAATTCTCTATTATATTCACACCACACATTGCCCTCAGACATGACATCTCCACTGCCTCCAGCCTTCTCCTCTCTGCAACATTCATCACCCATGCTTCACACCCATATAAGAGCGTTGGTAAAACTATACTCTCATACATTCCCCTCTTTGCCTCCAAGGACAAAGTTCTTTGTCTCCACAGACTCCTAAGTGCACCGCTCACCCTTTTCCCCTCATCAATTCTATGATTCACCTCATCTTTCATAGACCCATCCGCTGACACGTCCACTCTCAAATATCTGAATACATTCACCTCCTCCATACTCTCTCCCTCCAATCTGATATCCAATCTTTCATCACCTAATCTTTTTGTTATCCTCATAACCTTACTCTTTCCTTTATTCACATTTAATTTTCTTCTTTTGCATACTCTACCAAATTCTTCCACCAACCTCTGCAACATCTCTTCAGAATCTCCCAAGAGCACAGTGTCATCAGCAAAGAGCAACTGTGAAAACTCCCACTTTATGTGTGATTCTTTATCTTTTAACTCCACGCCTCTTGCCAAGACCCTCGCATTTACTTCTCTTACAACCCCATCTATAAATATATTAAACAACCACGGTGACATCACACATCCTTGCCTAAAGCCTACTTTTACTGGAAAATAATTTCCCTCTTTCCTACATACTCTAACTTGAGCCTCAATATCCTTGTAAAAACTCTTCACTGCTTTCAGTAACCTACCTCGTACACCATACACTTGCAACATCTGCCACATTGCCCCCCTATCCACCCTGTCATACGCCTTTTCCAAATCCATAAATGCAACAAAAACCTCTTTAGCCTTATCTAAATACTGTTCACTTATATGTTTCACTGTAAACACCTGGTCCACACACCCCCTACCTTTCCTAAAGCCTCCTTGTTCATCTGCTATCCTATTCTCCGTCTTACTCTTAATTCTTTCAATAATAACTCTACCATACACTTTACCAGGTATACTCAACAGACTTATCCCCCTATAATTTTTGCACTCTCTTTTGTCCCCTTTGCCTTTATAAAAAGGAACTATGCATGCTCTCTGCCAATCCCTAGGTACCTTACCCTCTTCCATACATTTATTAAATAATTGCACCAACCACTCCAAAACTATATCCCCACCTGCTTTTAACATTTCTATCTTTATCCCATCAATCCCGGCTGCCTTACCCCCTTTCATTTTACCTACTGCCTCACGAACTTTCCCCACACTCACAAGATGTTATTCCTCCTTGCCCTATACACGAAATCACAGCTTCCCTATCTTCATCAACATTTAACAATTCCTCAAAATATTCCCTCCATCTTCCCAATACCTCTAACTCTCCATTTAATAACTCTCCTCTCCTATTTTTAACTGACAAATTCATTTGTTCTCTAGGCTTCCTTAACTTGTTAATCTCACTCCAAAACTTTTTCTTATTTTCAACAAAATTTGTTGATAACATCTCACCTACTCTCTCATTTGCTCTCTTTTTACATTGCTTCACCACTCTCTTAACCTCTCTCTTTTTCTCCATATACTCTTCCCTCCTTGCATCACTTCTACTTAGTAAAAACTTCTCATATGCTAACTTTTTCTCCCTTACTACTCTCTTTACATCATCATTCCACCAATCGCTCCTCTTCCCTCCCGCACCCACTTTCCTGTAACCACAAACTTCTGCTGAACACTCTAACACTACATTTTTAAACCTACCCCATACCTCTTTGGCCCCATTGCCTATGCTCTCATTAGCCCATCTATCCTCCAATAGCTGTTTATATCTTACCCTAACTGCCTCCTCTTTTAGTTTATAAACCTTCACCTCTCTCTTCCCTGATGCTTCTATTCTCCTTGTATCCCATCTACCTTTTACTCTCAGTGTAGCTACAACTAAAAAGTGATCTGATATATCTGTGGCCCCTCTATAAACATGTACATCCTGAAGTCTACTCAACAGTCTTTTATCTACCAATACATAATCCAACAAGCTACTGTCATTTCGCCCTACATCATATCTTGTATACTTATTTATCCTCTTTTTCTTAAAATATGTATTACCTATAACTAAACCCCTTTCTATACAAAGTTCAATCAAAGGGCTCCCATTATCATTTACACCTGGCATCCCAAACTTGCCTACCACACCCTCTTTAAAAGTTTCTCCTACTTTAGCATTCAGGTCCCCTACCACAATTACTCTCTCACTTGGTTCAAAGGTTCCTATACATTCACTTAACATCTCCCAAAATCTCTCTCTCTCCTCTACATTCCTTTCTTCTCCAGGTGCATACATGCTTATTATGACCCACTTTTCGCATCCAACCTTTACTTTAATCCACATAATTCTTGAATTTACACATTCATATTCTTTTTCCTCCTTCCATAGCTGATCCTTCAACATTACTGCCACCCCTTCCTTAGCTCTAACTCTCTCAGATACTCCAGATTTAATCCCATTTATTTCCCCCGAAACTCCCCTACCCCCTTAAGCTTTGTTTCGCTTAGGGCCAGGACATCCAACTTCTTTTCATTCATAACATCAGCAATCATCTGTTTCTTGTCATCCGCACTACATCCACGCACATTCAAGCATCCCAGTTTTATGTATATATATATATATATATATATATATATATATATATATATATATATATATATGCCGACCGGGTTCAACTAGCTACTGAAACCTTTGGTCTGAGGGAGAGGATGTTACGGAGTACTGTAAAAAAAATATTTGTCATTTTTCGTGTAACATAGTTCCGGGTTTGTACTGAATCCGAACGCGTATTATTCCCGGCCAGTTAGCGTGGCCAGGAGACAGGAGATGAGGTGTGGTGAGTGTCAGTCGTTGGAGCACAACACTTACAAGATGTATTAATACATCACGGTATGTGTTTAGTAGGGCTGGTGTTTTATGTAAGTTTATACCATTTGTTATTTTAGTGCTCTCATGTTTATTTGTAAGGCCCTAATATGCAGAGGCCTGTTTATGCGAGAGTACTGTATGGTGTTTTGCCTGCTGGTAATTAGTCTACCAGACAGAAGTGAAGACGAAGGTGTGTATGTCATGGTGCCTCCCTGATGATTTATTTTGTTTAACTCATTAGTAGCAGTGAGCTAATGTGAACTGGAGTGTGTTTTTTTTTTTTTTTTTTTTGTAGTAGTTATAAGTTGTATATAAGATATTAACAATATTAAATATACTTTTAGATAGGTGAGTTTTTGTCCTTCCTAATAATAATTAATATTGTTTAATATATGAGTACATGCTGGCCCAAGGATCGCTGTGTTTTAAGAGTAATTTTATAACCCCTAGACAGCAGTGTGAGCAGCCTTTAGGAGCCAGGAACATTTTATTTAAGTTACGACATCAAAGTTGTAAAAAAATATATATAAAAGAAGGAAAATAAAAGTGAACATTGGAAAGAGCAACAGGATGAGTGTAACAATAAATCTACGCAATCATAGATTGGATTTCAGATTAGAGGTAGGTACTGTGGAGGACGTAAATGTGTTCAGATATCTGGGAGTGGATCTGTCGGTGGATGGAGATAAACACGCAATAGACGAGAAGAAAAAGGTAGGAAAGAAAGTGCGTTGTGCCGTATGTGGAGACAACTTTATCCTTGGAGGCAACAAGGGGATTGTACCATAATATAGTAGCAACAAAAATATTTATAAGAAGTTTGATCAACTTTATTAGTACAAACGTGGACAGTTAAAAGTATATCTAGGAAAAATTACTTATACATTTGTCCTCAAAATCTCAGGTAGGTCGCACTCATCAGTGAAGTGGGCTGCTGTTTTTTGGTGGGCCTACTAGAGACTGTATCTATGAAAAATATTATAGTATATTTTTCCCGACTCGTAGAATATCTTCCAAACAGTTACTTAAATTCCTAATATGCATTTTCTTTTTACTTACTTTGGTGGTCTTGTCTTGTTTGTCTTAAGATGTATTCTTAGAAGTTTCTTATCAGTACTGTTATCACTGTTTCAAGACCTATGTATTGTGTCCCTGTGTATGAGTGTATCCTCTGATGTGTCTAAATGGTTCAAGTCTAGGTTACTGGCCCCGCCTCTTACTATCGTTTGGTAAATTAGATTCTTGATTCCTGCCTTATTTCCTATTGAAATAGTGTGTAGAAATTTCTTCCTCTACTTCCACTTCAACTTTACCTATCGCACCTTCCTCCGACTCACCCTAACACTCTGATGCAGTTTGAGCGGTGTAAGTCTAGTAGCAGGAACCTCTTGTCTGAGAGTGGTACCTCTCCCCGCGGGGTACTTGCCTAAGCATCTTGCATCTCCTTCAGTATAAATAGTAAGGCTACCTATTCTTTCATCTAAATTTGCTGACACTTATGGCCAATGACACTGAACGACTTATGAATAGTTTGTAGTTAAAGACAAATAATTAGAACCTTTTATTATGGGAACTTTTTGGTCCTGAGGCCTTGCTCACTTCCAACAAACATACCAGGTTCTATTTGCTTTATAATAATGATTTTAGTAATATGAGAGTATGTTTGTCCAAGTGTGAGTAGGTTTGTGAATACTTATATTTTTGCACGAAAGCGCTCTAAATCTTCTAAGTTCATCTAATCCTTACAAAATATTAGGCTCTTCGTCCTTACGAGGGTCATCATAGATAAAACAACATTCACAGCTGAAACAATGCAAATAAATGAGACAAAGATGGAACAACATACAAATATGGAATAACATACGATTAAGACCTAAGATAGACGTAATGCAGAATATCGTAATTTAAAATGCAAGAAACGATAACGAGGATGAAAAACTCGCTTATTTAATGAAGAGAATTCCTGCCTCCCAGCAATAAAATCCCGCACATAAGAATCTGAGAGGACTTAATTTCAATTAATTTAACGTAAGAATTTACATGAAAGGAATTCTTTGCAGGAGGAATTTTCAGTACGGGGCTAAACTCTGACCTGCAGTCAGAGGCACTGGGTAAGAGTTCCTGGCGTTCCTGACTTGTCTAGATTATTTTGAAACCTCCCTAAGCACTTTCCTCATTATAGTTAATTTGCTCTTCGACGAGAGGATCCATGTACTTCGTGTCATTAGAATTGTATTTGATTACAATGGTTAATTTTACTCGTAAGAGTAAAATAATTCCTAATAAAGTTGACCCGAGTACAAGATTAAATCTGATGAGATTTAATTGACACTGTTCTGCGTGACTTGTGATTATGAAGGTAAGTCAGCCATCTGTTAATTATGAAACCAGCATCAGCATCGGGGCTGCGTTTTTCTTGATTGACATAAATGACATGGATATCAAGTTTAGCTGTATTATACCAACATTCACTGAGGGCGCTAAACATGGATACCAGGTAGTGCAGTATATCGCTAACATCCAGCGGCTACGCTAAACATGGATACCAGGTCGTGCAGTATAATACCAACATCCACCACCGGTTCTGAAGACAACACGAGCGTCAGTGTGACCTAACTTAGAAAACTTGTCTAATGAAACAAATAAATTCCAAAAGAGTTTTACTGTGATACATTTAGGTTCCAGCACACAAGCCTTCATGGTAATCGAGCTATTGTATGGTAAATAAAGTGCCGATGAATGCAAATGAAAAAAATAGACCTAGTGGCAGCGTATTGCTAGGATTAAGCATATCAGTATATAAAAAAATTATGAATGCAAGAATCCACATGTTACGATACTTTAATTTCCCTTCTGTAGAGATCTTTTGCTTTTTTTTATTTTTGGTTGAAAGCCAGAAAAAGGTTGGGCGAACATTTTCATCAGATCCGGGATTCTGAACTGCTTCGGTTGACCTATTGACCTTCGGTTTAAATTTCATTGGAAAAGATTATTTTATTCCACTAAGATACTGAATAAACAAAGTGATTTATCTTTAGCTTACTGCTCTTATCTTAATCGCAGGAGATTCTTGATATGTTTAAATAATTATAACTATATCAACAAAGAGTTTTACTCGCATATTTGTGGTTGCTGAGATTGAATCACAGCTCCTGATCTTACTTCAATTGGTCATTATTGGGTTTACTCTCTCCTACCTTCGTTAGCCCTATTTTGTACATCATCTTGGTTATGTATAGATTCTGCCGTAACCGCTTAATTGTCCAAGTCATTCTACCTTCTAACCGCTATGAGGCTGAAGAAATACTTCCTGGCATTCCTTTGTCTCATTGGTGGTTTTTAACTTCCAATTATTTTCTCATGTAGCCTATCCCTGTTCACCCTGTATAATTCCTTTTACCATTTTCGTAATTTTCATGTCTTTCTTCGTCCTACTGTCTTTATTGTCACGGATTTTAGTTCCTCTAGTCTCTCATCATAGCTCATTCCATTTAAGTCTAGAAATTGTCTCGTTGCAAACATCTGCGCTTTCCTAACATAGTTTCTCAGGTATGGGGTACAAACTAGTGCTACGTACTCTAAGAAAAACCTGACGTATGACATATACGGTGTCGTTAATGACTGTTAAGATTTCTGAAAATTAATACTAGATTCTCTAGACACGCATTTGCTGCTGAAGGTTATTTGGCTGATGTGTGGCTCAGTCGGTATGTTTACAGCTTTTGTTCCCATTTCTGATCCTCTGCCCTTCCCCATCTCTCATAACTTTGCATTTAATGGGGTTGAATTCCAAAAGTCACTACAGCAGTCCAGGTTCATTTAGAGCTTTTTCTTGTGTTTCTCTGTTATACTTATTAGTTTTACATCTGCGAACAGATATACCTTACACTCTCTTCTGGTATGTCCAAGTACACCGGAGAGTACTGGTCCCATTACCTATCCTTATGGAACCCCGCTAATCAAACTTTCACATTCTGATGCTTCTTCTCAATAAGTCACTCTTTCGTTTCCTTTCTGTTGGGTATTCTTTGACCCATTATAGCGCATTCCATGTTGCTCTTGCCACTTTGTCATGAAACTCAGGAAGATTTGTGACACCAGGATTTACGCTCTTTAAAACCATGCTGGTTGTTGCATTAAGCTAATTCTCTCCAGGTACTTGACGACTCTTCTGACCGACCTCTCCATATTCTTATATATTATGCATGTCCGTAACACTAACCTATAGTTTATTCCTACCTGTCTGTTTCATTTCTAAAATATTTGGACCTAATTTGTGGATTTGCACATCTAACACACTTGGGCAGTTGCCCAAGAGTGTTAGATTTCAGGAAGTGCTTGAGACAGTGCTTCTGAGGCATGTCTCACAACTAAGGATGTGAAAATGTATCCATATCAGCTTGCATCGGCCATTTTAATGGTAAACGTATTAGTATCGTTATCGGTGAAAAACGGCCGATACCAGCATATGCCTTTTAAAATATTACTGTCAGATGTATGCTTAAAAATATCAACATTAGCACTCTGCCAGACTGTGAGAGCTGCTAAATCGCATACATACACACACACACACACACACACACACACACACACACACACACACACACACACACACACACACACACACACACACACACACACACACATCATCATCGACAAGTGTCTCTGACAACCAGTAACTAACACAACAAGACAAGCAATGAGTAATAACATTATCATCTAAAATAAATTAAATTATTTTATATTTATCCTTCTTGTGTTATTTAATACCCATTTTGCAATAAATAAATATTCCTTTATATATTGAACATAGCCATTATAATTTTAAAAATAAAAACTATAGGAAAAGTATTGGTATCGACATAAAATTTAGGTATTGTTCCAATCTTACTCACAACCCACTGAAAAACTTGGTCTAGTCTCATCGCCTTAGAAATATGTAAGTCAGGCAGTATCTTCACTTCTTCTGTTGTACAGTATGTGTGTTGTTCAATACTCGTTCAAGTAGTCTTTAACATTCGAAACCTTCTTAACTTAAAGCGAGTGTGCGTGTGTACTCACCTAGTTGTGGTTGCAGGGGTCGAGTCACAGCTCCTGGACCCTCCTCTTCACTGGACACTACTCGGTCACTCTTCCCTCTCCATGAGCTTTATCATACCTCTTCTTAAAGATACGTATGGATCCTGCCTCCACACCATCACTACCCAGACTTCCTGACGACTCTGTGACTGAAGAAATACTTCCTAACATCCCTGTGGTTCATCTGAGTCTTCAACTTCCAACTGTGACCCGTTGTTGCTGTGTCCCATCTCTGGAACATCCTGTCTCTGTCCACCTTATCGATTCCTCTCAGTATTTTATATGTCGTTATCATATCCCCCCAGAATTCCTGTCTTCCAATGTCAAGTCGATTTCCCTTAACCTCTCCTCGTAGGACATACCCCTTAGCTCCGGGATAAATCGTGTTGCAGACCTTTGCATTTTCTCTAGTTTCCTTACATGCTTGGCTAGGTGAGGGTTCGAAACTGGCGCTGCATACTCTAATATGAGCCTAACGTACACGGTGTACAGGGTCCTGAATGACTCCTTATTAAGAAGTCGGAATGCTGTTCTTAGGTTTGCTAGGCGCCCATATGCTGCAGCAGTTATTTGGTTGATGTGCGCCTCAGGAGATGTGCCTGGTGTTATACTCACCCCAAGATCTTTTTCCTTGAGGGAAGTTTGTAATCTCTGGCCCCCTAGACTGTACTCCGTCTGCGGTCTTCTTTGCCCTTCCCCAATCTTCATGACTTTGCACTTGGTGGGGTTGAACTCCAGGAACCAATTGCTGGATCAGGTCTACAGCCTGTCCGGATCCCTTTGTAGTTCTGCCTGGTCTTCGTCCGATTGAATTCTTCTCATCAACTTCACGTTATCTGCAAACAGGGACATTTCGGAGTCTATTCTCTCCGTCATGTTGTTCACAAATACCAGAAACAGCACTGGTCCTAGGACTGACCCATGTGGGACCCCGCTGGTCACAGGTGCCCACTCTGACACCTCGCCACGTACCATGACTCGCTGCTGTCTTCCTGACAAGTATTCCCTGATCCATTGTAGTGCCTTCCTTGTTATCCCTGCTTGGTCCTCCAGTTTTTGCACCAATCTCTTGTGTGGAACTGTGTGTGTGTGTGTGTGTGTGTGTGTGTGTGTGTGTGTGTGTGTGTGTGTGTGTGTGTGTGTGTGTGTGTGTGTGTACTCACTGCTATTTATACATTATTGTATCTGACGAGCAGCTAAATTTTGCGTCACTGTTTAAATTAACTGTTGTCAAGAAAAAGATCATATTAGATTTTACGTTAATGAGAAATATAATATAAAAACGAAATTAAGTGTCCATGAAAGAAAAAAGTAAAAATGTCATGACAAACTTGCGAACAACAATAGCAATAAATAAATAAATAAATAAATAAATAAATAAATATATATATATATATATAGATATATATATATATATATATATATATATATATATATATATATATATATATATATATATATATATATAATTAAAATTACTATTTCTTCTTCTGCTTCCTTTGCTGTTGCTGATAATAATTATTAATAATGAATGCAGCAGTTGGCTACAGATATAAAAGATTCACAATGTTTAAAACAAAATTCCTCCCAGTTTTTGTAAAATTTGCTTTCAGAAAAAAATATCACAATAATGTCTACGGACAATTGACGCCACATTTCAGTTACCCTTGATGGCTGCACCTCCAGCACTCCTTCAATTCCTCATAAACTGTCATGTTTGACCCAGAAACTTCTCCCAAATTGGCTGCCTGATTAACAGTTCTGGACGCTCACGTTCTGCACATTTCTTTAGAGTTCTTCCACTTTCATTACGATACTAGGTTTATATCTTTTGCTGAGTCCAGTCCTTGATTCTGTGATTTTTTTTAACTAGGCCATTTTCTAAGGTTAGATGTCCCAGAGAAAGAACTACATTCACCACCAGTTCAAATGATCCTCTGAACCAAAACATTCCAACACGTTCAGAGTCAATATACTGTACTTCCCGCCTCCACAACTGCATCATCCACACCCATCCTTCATAAAGCAGGTACTTTATTTTCCTCTTCCAGAATTGCAGTATCCACATCTTCTTTCAGAGTGTAAGCACTGTACCTCGCACATCTAAAAAGCATTTGTATGTAAACGACGTATTAAAAGATGTCCATACATATAATTTTCTCTGCTGTGGTGTAGTTCTGCGCAACAAATATAATACCTTTTAAGAACGCTCTAGAACCGATTACCTGAAAAGCTGTCAAGATCATCGATTTATAAGGCAGTTTCATATGTCAATATATAGCTACATAAAAAATGTTTCCTATAATAATTATGAGATAAAAAATTAAATTGTCTTCGAGTATGAGGGTCTGAAGCTGTAAGGGCAGTTACGGATGTTGGAAGGAACAGATGTTGTACAACATTCCACCCTTCAAGGGAATTGCCCTGATATGATCAAAGTTTCTTTAAGGAATTATAACTTACCATCACTTCCACAACCAAACCAATTACCTCTCACTTGCCAAACACTCTATGACTACATATGGAGGTGAGCGCTTACCCATGAACATAATTACAGCATTTCAACTCAAAAACAATGAGTGTGGCAATCTGCCAGTATTTGTGGAGCAGACGCCTGGGGTCCAGCCCCAAGAGAGCCGTGATTTGATTATCTCCTCCCACGAGAAATGTCGAGCTTCTCGCCCCAGGGGAGGGAGAGGAGCTAGAAAAAGTTGCGGCAGGAAGTGTATGATTACTATTTGGTTTGAAACCTATCTACAGCACAAAAATCATGAAATCTGCATGTAACCTTTATAACACCAGTCAAGAATGCTTCAATGGATTAAACTCTCAGCGTATATAAAGTAAGTGATATACACCTGTTGCGTTTACCCTTGATAAATAAGGCAAGATTGTGTTGGAGACCGTAGACGTCGAGGGTTAGATACAGGGTATGCTTGTAGGCATTTTTGATACCAAGTTTACTGTCACCCCACTGATACCCCCGCCTCTCCCCCCACCCCTTCGTACCCCAACCAGCGGGGGTGCCCCCCCCCGTGCTGGCATCCATACCACGGACCCACCTATCACCAAACCAAGCAAAGTGGAGACGTGGGGATACAAATTGGATGAGTATTAAGCCATAGTAGAAGTAATAAAATAAGAGATAGTGGATGGATGTGCAGGGAAACGGTTAACATGCAGTGACTGGATAGTGGAAAAGGATAAACCACCACCAAATTCTCTCGCCACCCTCCCCCACCGACACCCCAACCAGCGGGGATGGTCCTCGCCTCCTCCTGGCACCCATACCCCTGACCACCGAACTACCTTTCATCACCGAAACCCAGCCACCACCACTACATATAACTGCCCAGGACAAGATAAACAGCACTGATCATGACAGAAATAAGAGGCTGTGGGATGTATGATATGTCATACATAAAAGTTTTTAATGTGTAATAAGTCTCCATACTAATTACATCCCATATATCCATGCATTGACTACATTACACCACACCTGAGTGCGGAGCTGAAAGGTAAAGTGAAGCCCAGGATAAGATGAATAGCAGTGATCATGACAAGAATCAGATGCTGTAGGATGTATGATATATGATGTTATACAACATAAAAGTTTTTAATGGGTAATAAACCTCCATACTAATTACATCCCACATACCCATGTATTGACCTATAACACCCACACCTGCGTGCAGAGCTGAAAGGTAAAGTGAAGATCAGGTTCTTGTGGTACACAGTTGCAAATAGGATACAGGCAGGATGGCAGTACAGTATACCTGTGGGACATGTGAAAAGGCTCTTGGGAAAAAATCTAGAATCACATGCAACCTTTGCTTTTCAAAACATCATGTTACCTGTGCAAGAATAAACACTGCAACCAAAAATGACATCTATCTAGATAGGTGTTTCTGGATCTGCAACAGAGATGTTTAACTATGGACAGATATCAGGAAAGCACTCAGGAGGTTAATAAACAATAAACACGAAAAAAAGGAGGAACTATTGAATAGTCTACCTGGAATATATAGAGCATGGGAAGATAGAAGAGGAGTAAAGTCTAGCACAGAGAATGCCCAGTCTACAACAACTGACCCAAAAACAAGCCAATACAAACTGGAAAAAACAGGAAACAAAAACAACAGCTAGTTAGTCCCCAGCCTTAGGGCTGACCCAGACCCAGACCCAGCCCCCAGCCATTGTGAAAATCCGGATTCAGTTAAAGACTCCTCCACAGCCACCAGTGCCATAGCCCCTAGTGCAGATGTAGTAGAGGAGTCCTCCTCTGGGGTAGACTCTTCTGCAGCCATCACAGTCATAGCCTCTAGTACAGATGTAGTCGGGGAGTCCCCTCCCAGGAAAAATGCTGGTGCCATGACAACAGATGGTGGTGTCTCTGGATTGGCTATGGAGGACTGTAGTGCAGCTCTAGGGCCAGCACAGATTAAGAATACATCCAGCACGAATTGTGCCCAGCCAAAAACAAAATGGTGCAAATACTATGTTTGGGGCATCTGTAAACACGGAATATCAGGGAAAACGAATGGAGCATGCAACTTTGAGCATCCCAAAAAATGCCGTGACCTCATGTCTAAGGGAGTGTGTCGTTCTACCTCTTGCAAATACTTCCACCCTGAGATGTGTCAGTCATCATTCCTTGAAAAACAATGTTGCAATACCAATTGCACTGCATATCATCTAAAAGGGACCAGGAGGCACACACCCCATACAACACATTAAAGTAGATATGGTACCTATGACAACACCCAAAGTGATTTTTTAGTGGTAGGAAATAAAGAAAGAAAATGGAAAGAGATAACCAAAATAGTCCACCACCTTGGAGCCTTGTTGGACTGGAGGCACAGCCAGTGGCCCCTCAGGGCTCACAACTACTGATGCCAACAACAAAATCCCCCCAACAAACATGCAACACAACCTCATTTATATTTGCTAATATACAGGGCCTTAAGCCATCCACAAACAACAAAATACCTTTCATTAGTGGACTTCTAGGGGAGTCAAATGCTCTGTTTGCAGCCTTCATAGAGACCCACGCAAAAGATTACTTTGACAGTGAAATATGGATACCTGGATGCAACCTTTTCAGATGCGACTGAAAGAACAGGCAACAAGGGGGGGTTGGCCTGTATGTCTAAGAGTCGCTCATTTGCACAGAGATACTGAACACCACAAATTATGTAGTTGAAGTTCTGACAAAAATCGAGAACCAAAACTTAGTCATTGTACTTGTATATAAGCCACCAGATGCAACTTCCCAACAGTTCAAAGAACACATGTCAAAAATCGACTCCTGTCTGGATAACTTTCCAACCCTATCCCCAAACATCTTGCTACGTGGTGACTTCAATCTAAGACACACAAAATGGAAGAATATAGCAAATGTCGTAGCAGAAATAATCCCTGGAGGTAGCTCAGATGAAAGGTCACACACACAGGAGCTGCTGAATTTCTGCAACAAACACACCCTAAGTCAGCAGATAGTGGAGCCAACAAGACTGGAGAACACACTGGACCTTATTTTCACAAATAATGAGGACCTGGTAAGGAATATAACAATATCAAAAGCAACAAATTCTGATCACAATCTAATCGAAGTCCAGACTTGCATGCACAGCAGTCCTGATCGGCAAGATGCATACAGTTATGAGGGTACCTTTACCAAATTCAACTTCAACAACAAGAACATCATCTGGGATCAGGTAAACTATGCCTTAAATGGAACATGCTGGGAGGATATCTTAAACTACATGGACCCTAACCAGTGCCTCGAAAGGATCACCCTCCTGGTAACTGAAGTATGTTCAAGGTATATTCCTATAAGACAAAGGAAAAGAAGAAGTAAACTGGAGAGAGAGAGACGCTCCCTCTACAGGAGAAGACGAAGAATCATTGAGCTCCTCAAGAATGCCAGATTATCTGATACACGGAAGAAAGTGCTAACCAGGGAAGTGGAAAATATTGAGCTGATTTTAAAGGACTCATACAGGATCCAGGAGAGACAAGAGGAGCTAAAAGCAATTAATGAAATTGAAAGAAATTCGAAATATTTCTTTTCATATGCCCAAAACAAGTCAAAAACCACTTCTAGTATAGGGCCCCTGCTCAGACAAGATGGATCCTACACCGACGACAACAAAGAAATGAGCAAGATACTGAAATTGCAGTATGACTCAGTGTTCAGCGAGCCACTATCCAGTTTAAAGATAGATGATCCAAACAATTTTTTCATGAATGAGCCTCCAAACCCTGCCAATGTAGGCCAGATTTATGACATAACTTTAACTCCACTAGACTGAGACAGCCATCGACGACATGCCCATGCACTCAGCCCCAGGCCCAGACTCGTGGAACTCGGTGTTCATTAAAAACTGCAAGAAACCCCTCTCACGGGCCCTAAGTATGCTATGGAGAGGGAAGCTTAGACACAGGAGAGATTCCACAGTCACTAAAAACAACAGATATAGCCCCACTCCATAAAGGTGGCAGGAAAGCAATAGCTAAGAATTATAGACCAATAGCTTTAACGTCCCACGTCATAAAAATCTTTGAAAGAGTTCTAAGAAGCAGGATAGGAAACCACCTGGACTCCCAAAAATTGCACAACCCAGGGCAACATGGTTTCAGAGCAGGTCGCTCCTGCCTTTAGCAACTGCTTGACCACTATATGGTCCTAGATGCACTGGAAAACAAACAGAATGCGGACGTAGTATACACAGACTTTGCAAAAGCCTTTGACAAGTGCGACCATGGTGTAATAGCACACAAAATGCGTGCTAAAGGGATAACCGGCAAAGTAGGCAGATGGATCTTCAACTTTCTAACCAATCGCACAAAAAGAGTAGTGGTAAACAGAGTTAAATCAGTGAAGAGCTCTGTCCCACAAGGCACAGTACTCGCACCTATCCTGTTCCTTATTCTCATATCAGACATAGAGATGTAAACCACAGCGCTGTATCATCTTTTGCAGACGATACTAGGATCTGCATGAGAGTGTCATCCACTGAGGACACTGTTAACCTCCAAGAAGATATAAACCAAGTTTTCCAATGGGCAACGGAGAACAATATGATCAATGAAGACAAATTCCAACTACTCCATTATGGAAAACTGGAGGAAATAATAACTAGAACTGAGTATACTACAAACTCCAATCACACAATAGAGCGGAAAAGTAATGTGAAGGACCTGGGTGTGGTAATGTCCGAAGACCTCACCTACAAGGACCACAACAATGCCACTATCACATCTGCTAGGAAACTGATAGGATGGATAACGAGAACATTCAAGACAAGAGATGCTAAGCCAATGATTATCCTTTTTAAATCACTTATTCTTTCTAGGCTGGAATACTGCTGTACATTAACATCCCCATTCAAGGCAGGTGAAATTGCAGAGCTAGAGAATGTACAGAGATCCTTTACTGCACGTATAAGTTCCATCAAATACCTTAACTACTGGGAGCGCCTGGAAACACTTGACTTGTACTCACTAGAGCGCAGGCGAGATAAATATATCATAATCTACACCTGGAAGATTCTGGAGGGACTGGTCCCTAATATGCACACAGCAATCACTCCATACAGGCGATGCAATATACCCCCAGTGAAAAGTAGGGGAGTCACTGGTACACTAAGAGAAAACACAATAAGTGTCCGGGGCCCAAGACTGTTCAACAGCCTCCCACCAGCAATAAGGGGCATTACGGGAAGACCCCTAGTTGTCTTCAAGAGGGAGCTGGACAGATACCTAAAGACGGTGCCGGATCAGCCAGGCTGTAGTTCGTACGTTGGATTGCGTGCGGCCAGCAGTAACAGCCTCGTTGATCAGGCCCTGATCCACCGGGAGGCCTGGTCGTGGACCGGGCCGCGGGGGCGTTGATCCCCGGAATGCCCTCCAGGTAGACTCCAGGTAATAAAAAAATTGTAGTAGGCCTTCAATACCAATATAACTGAATCAAGAAGGATTTAACGAAGGCCAAGAAAACTTTTTATAGGACATCTGCTGATACTAAACACGAACATTAGAATTAGCTGGTTCTACCTTACAATGTAAACTTGTCTCGCCTGATTCGACCTTTACAAACAACGCACTGTTGAAAGTTGCCAGAAACAAATGGAAATACAGTATTGTCAAAAATTATTTGATTAAATGCTTCCCTAATGCGTATGTGGGAAATACTTGCTCTGTTGCATGCTGAAAATTCTAAGTGAAAGGCCAAACTGGGAAATTCTTGGAGTTGCGTATGGAACAACATAAATATTCTCTTAAAGCAGGACAGGAGTCTTATGCCTTATTTTCACAGCAGAGGGATACAGGACATATGGTTGAACGGGACCTCCCCAGGATATTAACTCCCTGGCAATTCATTTATTTAACATAATATTTTCTGTCTTCTCTTATTCAGTATTATGTTCAACACTGTCTACCGGGTTACTTAGACAGGACAATCATTTAATAAATAATATAATCCATGATATACAAGCTTCAACTTTATAGCATCAAAGGTTAAATTGTGACCGCTTTACTAGGTCACGCTAGGTCAAGCATGCTGGAACCAAATATTGTTAATTAACTTTTATTGCAATGGCCACAAGTGTCCTCGGATCATGAACAACTAGCTAGCACAAAATAAAATGACTTCAAAAGTGTATAAATCTGTAGTGGAGGGAAGGCGGGGTAAGGTTCGGCCTAGGAAAAGTTGGAGGTAGAGGGTAAAGGAGGGTTTGTGTGCGAGGGGCTTTGACTTCCAGCAAGCATGCGTGAACGTGTTAAATAAGAGCGAATGAACACAAATGGTTTTTAAGATTTGACGTGCTGTTGGAGTGTGAACAAGGTAACATTTATGAAGGGATTCCGAGAAACCGGCAGGCCGGACTTGAGTCCTGGAGATGGGAAGGAGGGGTGTTAATGTTGCAGTTTTATAATTGTAGTGTTAGCGCGCCTCTGGAAAGACTGTGATGGAGAGAATGATGAAAGTTTTTCTTTTTCCGTTCACCCTGCCTTGGTGGGAGAAGGCCGATGTTTATCTATCTATATATATATATATATATATATATAATATATATATATATATATATATATATATATATATATATATATATATATATATATATATGTCGTGCCGAATAGGCAGAACTTGCGATCTTGGCTTAAATAGCAACGCTCATCTTGCCATATAGGACAAGCGAAAATTTGTGTATGTAATAATTTCGCCAAAATCATTCTGAACCTAACGAAAAAAATATGTTTCACTGTGTTTGTTTAGTATTAAATTATTGTAAACAAATCTAAAATATATTTAGTTGGGTTAAGCTAAAATAAATTACTCTTGTTATAATATGGTTAGGTAAGTTTTCTAAGATTCTTTTGGTGGAAAATTAAAATTTTTTACATTAACATTAATGAAAAAAATATATCTTTAAACGTATAAGAGAAAATTTCAGAAAGGACTTAATTTTAAATGAGTTCTTGCTAATTGACCAGTTTTACATATTCGGCACGACTTATATATATATATATATATATATATATATATATATATATATATATATATATATATATATAACACTGATCTCTGGCTGAAGGAGACTCGAACCTACGAACCTTGGAACAAGGTACGCAGTGCTATACCAAACTCACCACACTGGAACTATACCTTGGAGTCCAGCTTTGATCCAAGGCAGCCAGCTTTCAAAACTGCTTTTTGAAAATAATATGAATATTTCCTTAGGTTTAAATAAATTAGACTCATTTATAATTAATAAAATTTGGTTAGAGTTTAATAATACATTGGACAAATAATAAACCTTATTTCTTGGGTAGAATATTTTGTTAATGGGATGTCGTGAGGACCTGTCTAGTTGGATCAGCGGACGTACTGCAGTGTTCCTCTTTTTTTATGGGTCCGGTGTTGTCGCGCATCAGGTGTTTCTTTGTTGTGGGGGTTGACTGTGAGGTGTAGTCTAAGCCCTTTAATTGCTTTCCTTTGATGAATTACTTTCATAGTTCCTTGACAATGTGAGTAGTCACGAAAGCGCTTGGAATTTCACCATTCTTTCACAGTGGTTGTTTTGCATATATATATACATACATACATATATATATATATATATATATATATATATATATATATATATATATATATATATATATATATATATATAACACTGCACTAGCCAAGGAGTCGAACCCATGCTGTTTTGGCCCGCCTCATGGTGAGAGAAAACGCATGACGCTTTAGACCACTAGACCACACAATCCTTAACAATGGTGCATCCAGCCAAGCTAGATGTTGTACTCATCATCGACATACGGTGGTGTGGACACCTCTAAGCTAATTTCATTCTACTCCCTGTTTGTGGACTAGCTCAACAAGCAGTATATTATATTATTGTACCCACGGAACAAGTGGTATTAATCAAAAACAACACTGTACTAGCCAAGGAGTCGAACCCATGCTGTTTTGGCCCGCTTCATGGTGAGAGAATGAAATTAGCTTAGAGGCGTCCACACCACCTTATGTCCGTCGATGGTGGGTACAACGTCTAGCTTGGCTGGATGCACCATTGTTAAGGATTGTGTGGTCTAAAGCGTCATGCGTTTTCTCTCACCATGAGGTGGGCCAAAACTCCTTGGCTAGTGCAGTGTTGTTATTGATCAATACCACTTGTTCCGTGGGTACAGTAATATTAAGGAAGTCACAGAAGCACTTTCCAGTGAGCTCAATATCTGGTTCTTGGATGATGGTACCCTAGCTAGGACAACAGAATCCCTCCTAGAGGACATCAGAAAAATTAAAGACATGGGAGAAAGCCTGTTCCTATCTTTAAATCCCACCAAATGTGAAATAGTTTCTATCAATCCACAGATGATCTAGAATATTAGTGCTGTTTTACCAGGAGCAGCAGGATGAAAGACACTGATACACATGATGCCTTCTAGCTACTCACCAGGTGCCTGTCAATCCCAAAACTTACCTATTTTCTGAGATGCTCCTCAGCCTTCAGCAGTCTGAAACTCAAGGAATAGTACATGTACTCTCTCCTTAAGACCATGCTAGAGAGGGTATTGAATCTTTCTTTTGAAGATGGACAGTGGTTGCAAGCCTCACTTCCGGTCAGGCTTGGGGTGATGGGAGTACGTAGAACCTCCCTGATTACCCTACCAGCTTTCCTATCCTCTTCCATAGCATCAAACGAGTTAATAAGACAAATTCATCCTAACGACCTCAGTGACTCAGCAGGAATACAGAACCCTAACTATGCCAGTGCCATCACTGAATGAGAGAGACTTGCTGCTCCAGCACCAAATCCCAGTGCAGAGCTGACTTACAGACAGTCAAGCTGGGATGGTCCCATCGCTGAAAAGGTGCTAGCCAACATGCTCAGGGGTGCAACATCAGACAGGGAGACTGCCCGTCTCGAAGCTGTGAACGCACCTAACTCCGGAAACTTCCTCCAATCAGTTCCCATATCGGCAATAGGAACGCACCTCGACCCTATGACCCTCCGTATTGCAGTGGCTCTGCGCCTTGCTGCCCCAATTCACACAGAATATACGTGTATTTGCGGCGATGCGCAAACCGACCAATATGGTCTACATGGTCTCAACTGCTCCAAAACCAAGGGCTGGTATGCCCTTGATTTTGGAGCCCCGATCACTAGCAGCCAACAATACCCACAACCCAGCAAACCGCCCCGACGGGATTACCATCTATCCCTGGAAGAATGGTAAGCTTTTAGCATGGGACTATATGTGTGTGTCCACACTGGCTGACACCTATATCCATCACAGTGTGGGGCGACAGGGGGGAGCTGCTGACCACAGGGAGGAGTACAAGATCAGCAAGTACAGAGACATAAGCAAACAATATCAATTTGTCCCAGTGGGATCAGAGACCTTGGGATCATGGGAAAAACATGCCACACGTTTCCTTAAAGAACTGGGTTCCAAACTCATCGACACCACCAGGGACCCAAGGGCAGCCACTTTCATGTTCCAGCGCCTCAGCATTACCATCCAGAGAGAAAATGTATGCTGTATACTGGGCTCGCGTCCGGCTTCGGAGGAGCTGGAGGAGATTCATAACCTTTGATATATTGTACCAATATATTCATGCTTGTGTTTTCTATTAATGTATTCTGTCTTTAATAAATAAAGTTCACATGTAGATTAAAAATATAGGGGGTAGTAGGAGAAGAAAATATTCAAACAGCTCCGGGAAGAACCTTGAGTTTTCCCTGAGGTACGTTTATTGTCTTCTCTGAGGATGAGGGTCCCCAGTAAAGTTCTAGAGGCGGTACCTCCCCACACACACACACACACACACACACATTATATATATATATATATATATATATATATATATATATATATATATATATATATATATATATATATATATATATATATATATATTATCGCAAACAAGCGAAACAAGACGCAAAACAACCATGGGGGAGTAGCTGAATGATAGCTCTAGGCCTTTCATGTTGCGATCAACTCATCAGCACGAGTTTGCGATGATGCAGAATAGGAGGTCAAAGCAAATACGGTCACAGGGACCGTCCTGCCAAGAATACCATCTTCTCGGGACAGCGAGTTTAATACGATTGACGTTTAGGATGTTTCTTCGTCTATCATCAGAAAAAAAATTATGTCAAAACAATGCTAAAATACTATCTTGAATTAATATCACAGTCTGCAATATATTGACATTTTAATCTATAAGAACATAACATAAGAAAGAAGCAACACTGCAACAGGCCTACTGACCCATGCGGAGCAGGTCCGTGTCCACCCCCCCCCCCGGATTAGCCCAATGACCCACCCCGACGGATTAACCCAATGACCCACCCAGTCTGGTCACCTCCACTCATGGAAGGAGCTCGGCACCAGACCCAGCAGCACAAGCTAGTCAGGCCCAACTCACCCCCACCCACTCATATATTTATCTAACTTATTTTTAAAACTAAACAACGTTTTAGCATGAATAACTGTACTCGGGAGTTTGTTCCACTCATACACAACTCTATTACCAAACCAGTGCTTTCCTAAATCCATCCTGAATCTGAATTTTTCCAACTTGAAACCATTGCTGCGAGTCCTGTCTTGGCTGGAAATTTTCAGCACGCTATTTACATCCCCTTTATTTATTCCTGTTTTCCATTTATACACCTCGATCATATCCCCCCTAATTCTACGCCTTTCGAGAGAGTGCAGATTCAGGGCCCTCAGTATATCCTCATAGGGAAGATTTCTGATACATGGGATCATCTTTGTCATCCTCCTCTGTACGTTTTCCAGAGCATTTATATCCATACGGTGACCAGAACTGAGCAGCATAGTCTAAATGATGCCTAACCAAGGATATATAGAGTTGAAGAACAACCTGAGGACTTTTATTATTTATACTTCTAGATACGAAGCCAAGAATTCTGTTAGCTTTATTGCCAACACTAAAGCACTGTTGTCTTGGTTTTAGATTACTGCTAACCAGAATTCCTAAATCCTTTCCGAAATCAGTAGTAGTAAGATCTACATTAGTTCATATGTGGCATGGTTATTTAACTGCCCAACATTTAGAACTTTGCATTTGTCAATATTAAACTGCATCTGCCACCATTGCATCAGTCTATTAAAATCATCCTGGAGTGCTCTAGTGTCCTCATTAGAATGAATTGGACGGCCTATTTTGGTGTCATCAGCAAATTTGCTTATGTCGCTATTTATTCCCTCATCTACGTCGTTTATGTAAATTGTGAACAACAACGGGCCCAACACTGACCCCTGTTTAACACTGCTTGTGACGTGCCCCCATTCTGATTTCTCCCCATTTATGCAAACTCTCTGCTGCCTATTTGTCAGCCATGCCTCTACCCAGGAAAAAATTTCTCCTCCTATTCCGTGTGTCTTAAATTTCCTCAATAGCCTGTGGTGTGGAACTCTATCGAAAGCCTTACTGAAGTCCATATACACAATATCATATTCATTACCATGATCTACCTCCTCAAACACCCAAGTGAAAAAAGTTATTAAATTCGTAAGATAGGAACGCCCCTTTGTAAAACCGTGTTGAGATTCATTAATCAATTTGTGCCTATCAAGATGGCTACGATTTGCTTCGGCAATTATTGATTCCATGAATTTTCCCACTATGGAGGTAAGGTTTGTCACCTGCCTTGTAAATAGGTATTGCATTTACCAATTTCCACTTATCAGGCACTATGCCAGTTTGTAGTGATATGTTAAAAA